>NW_026290984.1:72500-202500 GCF_023373465.1 Oncorhynchus keta
TCCCATCTCTCTCTATCTTTACCATCTCTACTCCCATCTCTCTATCTTTACCATCTCTACTCCCATCTCTCTCTATCTTTACCATCTCTCTCTCTCTCTATCTTTACCATCTCTACTCCCATCTCTCTCTATCTTTACCATCTCTACTCCCATCTCTCTCTATCTTTACCATCTCTACTCCCATCTCTCTCTATCTTTACCATCTCTACTCCCATCTCTCTATCTTTACCATCTCTACTCCCATCTCTATCTTTACCATCTCTATCCCATTTATCTTTACCATCTCTACTCCCATTCTCTATCTTTACCATCTCTACTCCCATCTATCTTTACCATCTCTACTCCCATCTCTCTCTATCTTTACCATCTCTCCCTCCCATCTCTCTCTATCTAGTTACCATCTCTACTCCCATCTCTCTATCTTTACCATCTCTACTCCCATCTCTCTATCTTTACCATCTCTACTCCCATCCATCTCTCTATCTTTACCATCTCTCCCATCTCCTCCTATCTTTACCATCTCTACTCCATCTCTCCTCCATCTCTCTCCCATCCATCTCTCTCCATCTCCTCTACTCCCATCTCTCTCTATCTTTACCATCTCTCTCCCATCTCCTCTATCTTTCCATCTCTCTCTCCATCTCTCTCCTATCTTTCCATCTCTACTCCCATCTCTCTATCTTTACCATCTCTCTCCCATCTCTCTCTATCTGTACCATCTCTACTCCCATATCTCTATCTCCTCCATCTCTCCTCCATCTCTCTCCATCTCTCCTCCATCCATCTCTCTCCATCTCCCTATCCATCTCTCTCTCCTCCATCTCTCCATCTCTCTCTCCATCTCTACTCCATCTCTTTACCATCTATCCCTTTCCATCTACCATCTACTCCATCTCTCTCCATCTCCCTATCCATCTCTCCTCCATCTCCATCTCCATCTCTCTATCTTTCCATCTCTCTCCATCTCCCTATCTTTCCATCTCTCTCCCATCTCCTCTCTCTATCTTTCCATCTCCCTCTCCATCTCTCTCCATCTCTCTCCATCTCCTATCCATCTCTCCCTCCATCTCTCTCCATCCTCTTTCTCCATCTCTCCATCTTTAGCCCATCCATCTCTCCATTTCTTCATATCTCCCGCCATCTCTCACTCCGTCTCTCTCCATCTCCCTATCCATCTCTCTCTCCATCTCCCTATCCATCTCTCCCTCCATCTCCCTATCCATCTCTCTCTATCTCCCTATCCATCTCTCCCTGAATCTCTCCTTCTCTCCCTCCATCTCTTCCTCCATCTCTCTCCATCTCCCTATCCATCTCTCTCTCCATCTCTCTCCATCTCTCTCTCCATCTCTCTCCATCTCCCTATCCATCTCTCTCCATCTCTCTCCATCCATCTCTCCCTCCATCTCCCTCCATCTCTCTCTCCATCTCTCCCTCCATCTCCCTCCATCCATCTCTCCTCCATCTCTCTCCATCTCCCTATCCATCTCTCTCTCCATCTCTCTCCATCTCCCTATCCATCTCTCTCTCCATCTCTCCTCCATCTCTCCCTCCATATCTCCCTCCATCTCTCCTCCATCTCTCCCTCCATCTCTCGTTCCATATCTCCCTCTAACTCTCTTTCCTTCTCTCCCTCCATCTCTCTCGTAGTGAGATGAGTCACATGTGCCGTCCTCTCCCATCATGCATGATGTTTTTACCCAGAGTGCCCTAGGGCCCGGCTCATCTGTCAGTTGTCACATATGATCTCATAAGGACTACAGCTGGGTTCACCACACACACACACACACACACAGCATGAATGCTCACTCACACACACATCTTATACACAGACATCAGGACAGTATGAATGCTGACTCACACACACATCTTATACACAGACATCAGGACAGTATGAATGCTGACTCACACACACATCTTATACACAGACATCAGGACAGTATGAATGCTGACTCACACACACATCTTATACACAGACATCAGAATGTCAGAATAGAATGTTACAACAGACATCAGGACAATAGAATGTTACAACAGAATGTCACAGAATAAAATGAAATAAAACATTTTAGACTCAGGACAGTATGAATCTGATTCTAACATCTTATTCAGACATACTGAATGCTGCACACATTTTATACATCAACATTCTATTTTGACATTCTGAATTGTCACACAACATCTTATACACAGACATCAGGACTATTCTAACATTCTATTTTGACATTCTATTGCAGATGTTTATTCTAACATTCTATAATAACATTCTGAATGCAACATTATATTGTAAAATTATAATGTAACATTAAATTAATAAAACATTTTATTCTGTCATTCTATTCTAACATTCTATTCTAACATTCTATTCTGACATACTATTGCAACATTTTATTCTAACATTCTATTTTGACATTCTATTGTAACATTTCATTCTAAAATTATATTCTAACATTCTATTTTGACATTCTATTGTAACAGTTTGTTCTAAAATTCTATTCTAACATTTTATTCTGACATTTTATTCTGACATTCTATTGTAACATTCTATTGTAACATTATATTCTAACATTATATTGTAAAATTATATTGTAACATTATATTGTAAAATTATATTGTAACATTATATTCTAGCATTCTATTCTGACATTTACTGTAACATTCTATTCTAACATTCTATTCTAACATTTTATTCAAATATTATATTCTGACATTCTACTGTAACATTCCATTCTGACATTCTACTGTAACATTCTATTCTAACATTCTATTCTAACATTTTATTCAAATATTATATTCTGACATTCTACTGTAACATTCCATTCTGACATTCTACTGTAACATTCTATTCTAACATTTTATTCAAATATTATATTCTGACATTCTACTGTAACATTCCATTCTGACATTCTACTGTAACATTCCATTCTGACATTCTACTGTAACATTCTATTCCAACATTCTATTCTAACATTCTATTCAAATATTCTATTCTGACATTCTACTGTAACATTATATTCTAACATTCTATTGTAACATTCTATTCTAACATTCTACTGTAACATTATATTGTAACATTATATTGTAACATTTTATTCTAACATTATTTTCTAACATTCTATTGTAACATTTGATTCTAACATTTTATTCTAACATTCTATTGTAACATTTTACTCTAACATTTTATTCTAACATTCTATTCTGACATTCTACTGTAACATTCTATTATAACATTTTATCCTAATATTAATTCTGACATTCTACTGTAACATTCTACTGTAACATTCTATTATAACATTCTATTCTATCATTTTATTATAATATTCTATTCTGACCCTTCTACTGTACCATTCTATATTCTACTGTAACATTCTGTAATCCCCTCCACCAGGGTCAGTACACTCTCAAATGTTGTTTTTTGATATCGTTGTAAGCCTGCCACACACACTATACAATACATTTATTTAACATAAGAATGAGTGTGAGTTTTTGTCACAACCCTGCTGCGGAGAGCGTGATCACACAGTCATCCGGAACAGCTGCTCTCATGCATATTTCAGTGTCACTTGCCTCGAAGCGAGCATAGAAGTCATTTAGCTCGTCTGGAAGGCTGGGCAGCTCACGGCTGGGCGTCCCATAGTAATGTGTAATAGTTTGCAAGCCCTGCCACATAAGATGAGTGTCGGAGCCGGTGTAGTATGATTCGATCTTAGCCCTGTATTGACGCTTGCCTGTTTGATAGTTCGTTGGAGGGCATGGCAGGATTTCTAATAAACTTCTGAGTTAGAGTCCTGCTTCTTGAAAGCGGCAGCTCTACCCTTTAGCTCAGTGCGAATGTTGCCTGTAATCCATGGCTTCTGGTTGGGTTATGTACATACAGTCACTGTAGGGACGACGTCCTCAATGCACTTATTGGTGAAGCCGGTGACTGAAGTGGTGTACTCCTCAATGCCATCAGATAAATCCCAGAACATGTTCCAGTCTGTGCTAGCAAAACAGACACACACTTTTTTATAGACCGAGTCACTGCTACTTCCTGCTTTAATTTGTCCTTCTAAGCAGGAATCAGAGGATAAAATTGTGGTCAGATTTTCCAAATGGAAGGTGAGGGAGAGCTTTGTTCACATCTCTGTGTGTGGAGTAAAGAGTAATAATATAATAATAATAATAATAATATAATAATAATAATATATAAGCTTTATACATCTCTGTAATAATAATAATATAATAATAATAATAATAATATACATCTCTGTGTGGAGTAAAGGTGGTCTATGGAGAGCTTTGTTCACATCTCTGTGTGGAGTAAAGGTGGTCTATGGAGAGCTTTGTTCACATCTCTGTGTGGAGTAAAGGTGGTCTAGAGAGCTTTGTTCACATCTCTGTGTGGAGTAAAGGTGGTCTAGAGAGCTTTGTTCACATCTCTGTGTGGAGTAAAGGTGGTCTAGAGAGCTTTGTTCACATCTCTGTGTGGAGTAAAGGTGGTCTAGAGAGCTTTGTTCACATCTCTGTGTGGAGTAAAGGTGGTCTAGAGAGCTTTGTTCACATCTCTGTGTGGAGTAAAGGTGGTCTAGAGAGCTTTGTTCACATCTCTGTGTGGAGTAAAGGTGGTCTAGAGAGCTTTGTTCACATCTCTGTGTGGAGTAAAGGTGGTCTATGGAGAGCTTTGTTCACATCTCTGTGTGGAGTAAAGGTGGTCTAGAGAGCTTTGTTCACATCTCTGTGTGGAGTAAAGGTGGTCTAGAGAGCTTTGTTCACATCTCTGTGTGGAGTAAAGGTGGTCTAGAGAGCTTTGTTCACATCTCTGTGTGGAGTAAAGGTGGTCTAGAGAGCTTTGTTCACATCTCTGTGTGGAGTAAAGGTGGTCTAGAGAGCTTTGTTCACATCTCTGTGTGGAGTAAAGGTGGTCTAGAGAGCTTTGTTCACATCTCTGTGTGGAGTAAAGGTGGTCTAGAGAGCTTTGTTCACATCTCTGTGTGGAGTAAAGGTCTAGAGTTCTTCACGTGTAATATGCTGGCAGAAATTCGGTAAAACGAATTTAAATTTCTGTATTAAAGTCTCCGCCCCTCAAACCTTCGAGTTAGTTTGAGGGTTAGGGTTTTTTTATTTATTTTTTTATTTATTTCACCTTTATTTAACCAGGTAGGCTAGTTGAGAACAAGTTTCATTTACTGTGACCTGGCCAAGATAAATTTAGCAGTGTGAACAGACAACACAGAGTTACACATGGAGTAAACAATTAGCAAGTCAATAACACAGTAGAAAAAAATGGGTTCAGTCTATATACAATGTGTGCAAAAGGCATGAGGAGGTAGGCGAATAATACAATTTTCAGATTAACACTGGAGTGATAAATGATCAGATGGGCATGTACAGGTAGAGATATTGGTGTGCAAAAGAGCAGAAAAGTAAATAAATAAAAACAGTATAAAAACAGTATGGGAATGAGGTAGGTGAAAAAGGGTGAGCTATTTACCTATAGACTATGTACAGCTGCAGCGATCGGTTAGCTGCTCGGATAGCTGATGTTTGAAGTTGAGAGGGAGATAAAGTCTCCAACTTCAGCTTTTTCACAATCTCGTTCCAGTCACAGGCAGCAGAGTACTGGAACAAACCAAATGAGGTGTTGGCTTTAGGGATGATCAGTGAGATACACCTGCTGGAAAAATACATGGATGGGTGTTGTTCGTGACCAGTGAACTGAGATAAGGCGGAGTTTACCTAGCATGGACTTGTAGATGACCTGAGCCAGTGGGTCTGATTACGAATATGTAGTGAGGGCCAGCCGACTAGAGCATACAACAGTGGTGGGTGGTATAAGGTGCTTTAGTGACAAAACGGATGGCACTGTGGTAGACTGCATCCAGTTTGCTGAGTAGATTGTTGGAAGCCATTTTGTAGATGACATCGCCATTTTAAGTCGAGGATTTGTCAGGATAGTCAGTTTTACTAGGGTAAGCTTGGCAGCGTGATTGAAGGAGGCTTTGTTGGAATAGAAAGCCGACTCTGGATTTGATTTTTGATTGGAGATGTTTGATGTGAGTCTGGAAGGAGAGTTTGCAGTCTAGCCAGACACCTAGGTACTTATAGATGTCCACATATTCAAGGTTGGAGCCATCCAGGGTGGTGATGCTAGTCGGGCATGCGGGTGCAGGCAGGAATGAAAAGCATGCATTTGGTTTTACTAGCGTTTAAGGCAGTTGGAGGCCACGGAAGGAGTATTTGTAGGCATTAGCTCGTTTGGAGATTGACCATAGACACAGTGTCCAATGACGGGCCGAAAGTATATAGAAATGGTGTCAAAAAGTCTGCTACCAGTGGATTTTTCAGGGAATCAGCAGCAAGAGCAACATCATTGACTATTACAAGAAAAGAGTATGACAAAAGGGGTTAAGGGTTAGGGTTGGTTCAGTTTGAAGGTTAGGGTTTGAGGTTAAGGTTTAGGATTAGGGGTTAAGGGTTAGGGGAAAGGGTTAGGGGTAAAGGGTTAGGGGTAAAGGGGTAAGGGGTTAAGGGTTCAGGGTTAAAACCTGTGTAGGGCAGAGGTTCCGCATAGTACATTCCGCTGAAAAGGCACAAGAAATTCAAAAATATATTTTAGAAATATGTAGAGTTTCACACATTAACAAGTCCAATACAGCAAATGAAAGATAAACACCTTTTTAATCTACCCATTTGTCCGATTTCAAAAATGATTTACAGCTAAAGCACAACATATGATTGTGCTAGGTCATAGCCAAGTCACAAAACACACACAGCCATTTTCCTGCCAAAGATAGGAGTTCAAAAAGCAGAAATAGAGATAAATTAATCACTAACCTTTGATGATCTTCATCAGATGACACTCATAGAACATCATGTAACACAATACATGTATGTTTTGTTCGATTTGCATATTTATATCCAAAAACTCAGTTTACAATGGCGCTTGACGTGCAGTAATGTTTTGATTACAAAACATCTTGAGATCTTGCAGAAATACTCATAATAAACATTGATAAAAGATACAAGTGTTATTCACAGAATTAAAGATAGATCTAATGAACGGCTGTGTCAGATTTCAAAAAACTTTAGAGGGAATCCGCCATTTTGGAGGCAACAAAAGAAACAACACCATAAATATTCACTTACCTTTGATGATCTTCATCAGAATGCACTCCGGGAATCCCAGTTCGACAATAAATGACTGATTTCTTCCATAAAGTTCCATCATTTAAGTCCAAATAGCCACTTGTTGTTCAGCCCTGTAATCCATCTTGTGCAGCATTTCATCCAGACAAAAACTCGAAAAAGTTCCAGTTTAGAAACATGTCAGACGATGTATAGAATCAATCGTTAGGATGTTTTAACATAAAACATGAATAATGTTCCAAACGGAGAATTCCTCAGAAAGGCTTGTCTTCAGAAAGGCTCTAGAACGAGAGGTAACTCTGTCAGACCAGGGTGAGCCCCTGCTTTATGAGACCAAGGCTCTCTGTCAGACCACTGACTCAAAAGGTCTCATGAGCTTTATAGTAGAATCCTCATTTAAGTTTCAAAATATGGTTGACATCTAGTGGAAGCCCTAGGAAGTGCAACCTCATCCATATCTCAATGTGTACTCGGTAGGCCAAGCTTTGAAAAACTACAAACCTCACTTCCTGATTGGATTTTTTCTCAGGTTTCGCCTGCCATGTGGGACATCACAGTCTCTGTGGAACCTGGACTGACTGGATGGAGGAAACATCACAGTCTCTGAGGAACCTGACTGGCTGGAGGGAGGAAACATCACAGTCTCTGAGGAACCTGACTGGCTGGAGGGAGGAAACATCACAGTCTGTGAAGAACCTGACTGGCTGAAGGGAGGAAACATCACAATCTCTGAGGAACCTGACTGGCTGGAGGGAGGAGACATCACAGTCTCTGAGGAACCTGACTGGCTGGAGGGAGGAGACATCACAGTCTCTGAGGAACCTGACTGGCTGGAGGGAGGAGACATCACAGTCTCTGAGGAACCTGACTGGAGGGAGGAGACATCACAGTCTCTGAGGAACCTGACTGGAGGGAGGAAACATCACAGTCTCTGAGGAACCTGACTGGCTGGAGGAAACATCACAGTCTCTGAGGAACCTGACTGGCTGGAGGGAGGAAACATCACAGTCTCTGAGGAACCTGACTGGCTGGAGGGAGGAAACATCACAGTCTCTGAGGAACCTGACTGGCTGGAGGGAGGAGACATCACAGTCTCTGAGGAACCTGACTGGCTGGAGGGAGGAAACATCACAGTCTCTGAGGAACCTGACTGGCTGGAGGGAGGAGACATCACAGTCTCTGAGGAACCTGACTGGCTGGAGGGAGGAGACATCACAGTCTCTGAGGAACCTGACTGGCTGGAGGGAGGAGACATCACAGTCTCTGAGGAACCTGACTGGCTGGAGGAAACATCACAGTCTCTGAGGAACCTGACTGGCTGGAGGAAACATCACAGTCTCTGAGGAACCTGACTGGCTGGAGGAAACATCACAGTCTCTGAGGAACCTGACTGGCTGGAGGAAACATCACAGTCTCTGAGGAACCTGACTGGCTGGAGGGAGGAAACATCACAGTCTCTGAGGAACCTGACTGGCTGGAGGGAGGAGACATCACAGTCTCTGAGGAACCTGACTGGCTGGAGGGAGGAAACATCACAGTCTCTGAGGAACCTGACTGGCTGGAGGGAGGAAACATCACAGTCTCTGAGGAACCTGACTGGCTGGAGGGAGGAAACATCACAGTCTCTTAGGAACCTGACTGGCTGGAGGGAGGAAACATCACAGTCTCTGAGGAACCTGACTGACTGGAGGGAGGAAACATCACAGTCTCTGAGGAACCTGACTGGCTGGAGGGAGGAAACGTCACAGTCTCTGAGGAACCTGACTGGCTGGAGGGAGGAAACATCACAGTCTCTGAGGAACCTGACTGGCTGGAGGGAGGAAACATCACAGTCTCTGAGGAACCTGACTGGCTGGAGGGAGGAAACATCACAGTCTCTGAGGAACCTGACTGGCTGGAGGAGACATCACAGTCTCTGAGGAACCTGACTGGATGGAGGAAACATCACAGTCTCTGACGAACCTGACTGGCTGGAGGAAACATCACAGTCTCTGAGGAACCTGACTGGCTGGAGGGAGGAAACATCACAGTCTCTGAGGAACCTGACTGGAGGGAGGAGACATCACAGTCTCTGATGAACCTGACTGGCTGGAGGGAGGAGACATCACAGTCTCTGAGGAACCTGACTGGCTGGAGGAAACATCACAGTCTCTGAAGAACCTGACTGGCTGGAGGGAGGAGACATCACAGTCTCTGAGGAACTTGGCTGGAGGGAGGAAACATCACAGTCTCTGAGGAACCTGACTGGCTGGAGGAAACATCACAGTCTCTGAGGAACCTGACTGGCTGGAGGAAACATCACAGTCTCTGAGGAACCTGACTGGCTGGAGGGAGGAAACATCACAGTCTCTGAGGAACCTGACTGGCTGGAGGGAGGAAACATCACAGTCTCTGAGGAACCTGACTGGCTGGAGGGAGGAGACATCACAGTCTCTGAGGAACCTGACTGGCTGGAGGGAGGAAACATCACAGTCTCTGAGGAACCTGACTGGCTGGAGGGAGGAGACATCACAGTCTCTGAGGATCCTGACTGGCTGGAGGGAGGAGACATCACAGTCTCTGAGGAACCTGACTGGCTGGAGGGAGGAGACATCACCGTCTCTGAGGAACCTGACTGGCTGGAGGGAGGAGACATCACAGTCTCTGAGGAACCTGACTGGCTGGAGGGAGGAGACATCACAGTCTCTGAGGAACCTGACTGGCTGGAGGGAGGAGACATCACAGTCTCTGAGGAACCTGACTGGCTGGAGGGAGGAGACATCACAGTCTCTGAGGAACCTGACTGGAGGGAGGAAACATCACAGTCTCTGAGGAACCTGACTGGCTGGAGGAAACATCACAGTCTCTGAGGAACCTGACTGGCTGGAGGGAGGAAACATCACAGTCTCTGAGGAACCTGACTGGCTGGAGGGAGGAAACATCACAGTCTCTGAGGAACCTGACTGGCTGGAGGGAGGAGACATCACAGTCTCTGAGGAACCTGACTGGCTGGAGGGAGGAAACATCACAGTCTCTGAGGAACCTGACTGGCTGGAGGGAGGAGACATCACAGTCTCTGAGGAACCTGACTGGCTGGAGGGAGGAGACATCACAGTCTCTGAGGAACCTGACTGGCTGGAGGGAGGAGACATCACCGTCTCTGAGGAACCTGACTGGCTGGAGGAAACATCACAGTCTCTGAGGAACCTGACTGGCTGGAGGAAACATCACAGTCTCTGAGGAACCTGACTGGCTGGAGGAAACATCACAGTCTCTGAGGAACCTGACTGGCTGGAGGAAACATCACAGTCTCTGAGGAACCTGACTGGCTGGAGGGAGGAAACATCACAGTCTCTGAGGAACCTGACTGGCTGGAGGGAGGAGACATCACAGTCTCTGAGGAACCTGACTGGCTGGAGGGAGGAAACATCACAGTCTCTGAGGAACCTGACTGGCTGGAGGGAGGAAACATCACAGTCTCTGAGGAACCTGACTGGCTGGAGGGAGGAAACATCACAGTCTCTTAGGAACCTGACTGGCTGGAGGGAGGAAACATCACAGTCTCTGAGGAACCTGACTGACTGGAGGGAGGAAACATCACAGTCTCTGAGGAACCTGACTGGCTGGAGGGAGGAAACGTCACAGTCTCTGAGGAACCTGACTGACTGGAGGGAGGAAACATCACAGTCTCTGAAGAACCTGACTGGCTGGAGGGAGGAAACATCACAGTCTCTGAGGAACCTGACTGGCTGGAGGGAGGAGACATCACAGTCTCTGAGGAACCTGACTGGCTGGAGGGAGGAAACATCAGTCTCTGAGGAACCTGACTGGCTGGAGGGAGGAAACATCACAGTCTCTGAGGAACCTGACTGGCTGGAGGAAGGAAACATCACAGTCTCTGAGGAACCTGACTGGCTGGAGGGAGGGAGACATCACAGTCTCTGAGGAACCTGACTGGCTGGAGGGAGGAGACATCACAGTCTCTGAGGAACCTGACTGGCTGGAGGAGACATCACAGTCTCTGAGGAACCTGACTGGATGGAGGAAACATCACAGTCTCTGACGAACCTGACTGGCTGGAGGAAACATCACAGTCTCTGAGGAACCTGACTGGCTGGAGGGAGGAAACATCACAGTCTCTGAGGAACCTGACTGGAGGGAGGAGACATCACAGTCTCTGAGGAACCTGACTGGCTGGAGGGAGGAGACATCACAGTCTCTGAGGAACCTGACTGGCTGGAGGAAACATTACAGTCTCTGAAGAACCTGACTGGCTGGAGGGAGGAGACATCACAGTCTCTGAGGAACTTGGCTGGAGGGAGGAAACATCACAGTTTCTGAGGAACCTGACTGGCTGGAGGAAACATCACAGTCTCTGAGGAACCTGACTGGCTGGAGGGAAGAAACATCACAGTCTCTGAGGAACCTGACTTGCTGGAGGGAGGAGACATCACAGTCTCTGAGGAACCTGACTGACTGGAGGGAGGAAACATCACAGTCTCTGAGGAACCTGACTGGCTGGAGGGAGGAGACATCACAGTCTCTGAGGAACCTGACTGACTGGAGGGAGGAAACATCACAGTCTCTGAGGAACCTGACTGGCTGGAGGGAGGAGACATCACAGTCTCTGAGGAACCTGACTGGCTGGAGGGAGGAAACATCACAGTCTCTGAGGAACCTGACTGGAGGGAGGAGACATCACAGTCTCTGAGGAACCTGACTGGAGAGAGGAAACATCACAGTCTCTGAGGAACCTGACTGGCTGGAGGGAGGAAACATCACAGTCTCTGAGGAACCTGACTGGCTGGAGGAAACATCACAGTCTCTGAGGAACCTGACTGGCTGGAGGAAACATCACAGTCTCTGAGGAACCTGACTGGCTGGACGGAGAAAACATCACAGTCTCTGAGGAACCTGACTGGCTGGAGGAAACATCACAGTCTCTGAGGAACCTGACTGGCTGGAGGGAGGAAACATCACAGTCTCTGAGGAACCTGACTGGCTGGAGGGAGGAGACATCACAGTCTCTGAGGAACCTGACTGGCTGGAGGGAGGAAACATCACAGTCTCTGAGGAACCTGACTGGCTGGAGGAAACATAACAGTCTCTGAGGAACCTGACTTGCTGGAGGGAGGAGACATCACAGTCTCTGAGGAACCTGACTGGCTGGAGGGAGGAAACATCACAGTCTCTGAGGAACCTGACTGGCTGGAGGGAGGAAACATCACAGTCTCTGAGGAACCTGACTGGCTGGAGGGAGGAAACATCACAGTCTCTGAGGAACCTGACTGGCTGGAGGGAGGAAACATCACAGTCTCTGAGGAACCTGACTGGCTGGAGGGAGGAGACATCACAGTCTCTGAGGAACCTGACTGGCTGGAGGGAGGAGACATCACAGTCTCTGAGGAACCTGACTGGCTGGAGGAGACATCACAGTCTCTGAGGAACCTGACTGGATGGAGGAAACATCACAGTCTCTGACGAACCTGACTGGCTGGAGGAAACATCACAGTCTCTGAGGAACCTGACTGGCTGGAGGGAGGAAACATCACAGTCTCTGAGGAACCTGACTGGAGGGAGGAGACATCACAGTCTCTGAGGAACCTGACTGGCTGGAGGGAGGAGACATCACAGTCTCTGAGGAACCTGACTGGCTGGAGGAAACATCACAGTCTCTGAAGAACCTGACTGGCTGGAGGGAGGAGACATCACAGTCTCTGAGGAACCTGGCTGGAGGGAGGAAACATCACAGTCTCTGAGGAACCTGACTGGCTGGAGGGGAGGAAACATCACAGTCTCTGAGGAACCTGACTGGCTGGAGGAAACATCACAGTCTCTGAGGAACCTGACTGGCTGGAGGAAACATCACAGTCTCTGAGGAACCTGACTGGCTGGAGGGAGGAAACATCACAGTCTCTGAGGAACCTGACTGGCTGGAGGGAGGAGACATCACAGTCTCTGAGGAACCTGACTGGCTGGAGGGAGGAAACATCACAGTCTCTGAGGAACCTGACTTGCTGGAGGGACGAGACATCACAGTCTCTGAGGAACCTGACTGGCTGGAGGGAGGAAACATCACAGTCTCTGAGGAACCTGACTGGCTGGAGGGAGGAAACATCACAGTCTCTGAGGAACCTGACTGGCTGGAGGGAGGAGACATCACAGTCTCTGAGGAACCTGACTGGCTGGAGGGAGGAGACATCACCGTCTCTGAGGAACCTGACTGGCTGGAGGAAACATCACAGTCTCTGAGGAACCTGACTGGCTGGAGGAAACATCACAGTCTCTGAGGAACCTGACTGGCTGGAGGAAACATCACAGTCTCTGAGGAACCTGCCTGAGGAACCTGCTGGCTGGGAGGAAACATCACAGTCTCTGAGGAACCTGACTGGCTGGAGGGAGGAAACATCACAGTCTCTGAGGAACCTGACTGGCTGGAGGGAGGAAACATCACAGTCTCTGAGGAACCTGACTGGCTGGAGGGAGGAAACATCACAGTCTCTGAGGAACCTGACTGGCTGGAGGGAGGAAACATCACAGTCTCTGAGGAACCTGACTGGCTGGAGGGAGGAAACATCACAGTCTCTGAGGAACCTGACTGGCTGGAGGGAGGAAACATCACAGTCTCTGAGGAACCTGACTGGCTGGAGGGAGGAAACATCACAGTCTCTGAGGAACCTGACTGGCTGGAGGGAGGAAACATCACAGTCTCTGAGGAACCTGACTGGCTGGAGGGAGGAAACATCACAGTCTCTGAGGAACCTGACTGGCTGGAGGGAGGAGACATCACAGTCTCTGAGGAACCTGACTGGCTGGAGGGAGGAAACATCACAGTCTCTGAGGAACCTGACTGGCTGGAGGGAGGAAACATCACAGTCTCTGAGGAACCTGACTGGCTGGAGGGAGGAAACATCACAGTCTCTGAGGAACCTGACTGGCTGGAGGGAGGAGACATCACAGTCTCTGAGGAACCTGACTGACTGGAGGGAGGAAACATCACAGTCTCTGAGGAACCTGACTGGCTGGAGGGAGGAGACATCACAGTCTCTGAGGAACCTGACTGGCTGGAGGAAACATCACAGTCTCTGAAGAACCTGACTGGCTGGAGGGAGGAGACATCACAGTCTCTGAGGAACCTGGCTGGAGGGAGGAAACATCACAGTCTCTGAGGAACCTGACTGGCTGGAGGGAGGAAACATCACAGTCTCTGAGGAACCTGACTGGCTGGAGGAAACATCACAGTCTCTGAGGAACCTGACTGGCTGGAGGAAACATCACAGTCTCTGAGGAACCTGACTGGCTGGAGGGAGGAAACATCACAGTCTCTGAGGAACCTGACTGGCTGGAGGGAGGAGACATCACAGTCTCTGAGGAACCTGACTGGCTGGAGGGAGGAAACATCACAGTCTCTGAGGAACCTGACTTGCTGGAGGGAGGAGACATCACAGTCTCTGAGGAACCTGACTGGCTGGAGGGAGGAAACATCACAGTCTCTGAGGAACCTGACTGGCTGGAGGGAGGAAACATCACAGTCTCTGAGGAACCTGACTGGCTGGAGGGAGGAGACATCACAGTCTCTGAGGAACCTGACTGGCTGGAGGGAGGAGACATCACCGTCTCTGAGGAACCTGACTGGCTGGAGGAAACATCACAGTCTCTGAGGAACCTGACTGGCTGGAGGAAACATCACAGTCTCTGAGGAACCTGACTGGCTGGAGGAAACATCACAGTCTCTGAGGAACCTGACTGGCTGGAGGAAACATCACAGTCTCTGAGGAACCTGACTGGCTGGAGGGAGGAAACATCACAGTCTCTGAGGACCCTGACTGGCTGGAGGGAGGAAACATCACAGTCTCTGAGGAACCTGACTGGCTGGAGGGAGGAAACATCACAGTCTCTGAGGAACCTGACTGGCTGGAGGGAGGAAACATCACAGTCTCTGAGGAACCTGACTGGCTGGAGGGAGGAAACATCACAGTCTCTGAGGAACCTGACTGGCTGGAGGGAGGAGACATCACAGTCTCTGAGGAACCTGACTGACTGGAGGGAGGAAACATCACAGTCTCTGAGGAACCTGACTGGCTGGAGGGAGGAAACATCACAGTCTCTGAGGAACCTGACTGGCTGGAGGGAGGAAACATCACAGTCTCTGAGGAACCTGACTGGCTGGAGGGAGGAAACATCACAGTCTCTGAGGAACCTGACTGGCTGGAGGGAGGAGACATCACAGTCTCTGAGGAACCTGACTGGCTGGAGGGAGGAAACATCACAGTCTCTGAGGAACCTGACTGGCTGGAGGGAGGAAACATCACAGTCTCTGAGGAACCTGACTGGCTGGAGGGAGGAAACATCACAGTCTCTGAGGAACCTGACTGGCTGGAGGGAGGAGACATCACAGTCTCTGAGGAACCTGACTGACTGGAGGGAGGAAACATCACAGTCTCTGAGGAACCTGACTGGCTGGAGGGAGGAAACATCACAGTCTCTGAGGAACCTGACTGGCTGGAGGGAGGAAACATCACAGTCTCTGAGGAACCTGACTGGCTGGAGGGAGGAAACATCACAGTCTCTGAGGAACCTGACTGGCTGGAGGGAGGAGACATCACAGTCTCTGAGGAACCTGACTGGCTGGAGGGAGGAAACATCACAGTCTCTGAGGAACCTGACTGGCTGGAGGGAGGAGACATCACAGTCTCTGAGGAACCTGACTGGATGGAGGAAACATCACAGTCTCTGAGGAACCTGACTGGCTGGAGGAAACATCACAGTCTCTGAGGAACCTGACTGGCTGGAGGGAGGAGACATCACAGTCTCTGAGGAACCTGACTGGCTGGAGGGAGGAAACATCACAGTCTCTGAGGAACCTGACTGGAGGGAGGAGACATCACAGTCTCTGAGGAACCTGACTGGCTGGAGGGAGGAGACATCACAGTCTCTGAGGAACCTGACTGGCTGGAGGGAGGAGACATCACAGTCTCTGAGGAACCTGACTGGCTGGAGGGAGGAGACATCACAGTCTCTGAGGAACCTGACTGGCTGGAGGGAGGAGACATCACAGTCTCTGAGGAACCTGACTGGCTGGAGGGAGGAGACATCACAGTCTCTGAGGAACCTGACTGGCTGGAGGGAGGAGACATCACAGTCTCTGAGGAACCTGACTGGCTGGAGGGAGGAGACATCACAGTCTCTGAGGAACCTGACTGGCTGGAGGGAGGAAACATCACAGTCTCTGAGGAACCTGACTGGCTGGAGGGAGGAGACATCACAGTCTCTGAGGAACCTGACTGGCTGGAGGGAGGAAACATCACAGTCTCTGAGGAACCTGACTGGCTGGAGGGAGGAGACATCACAGTCTCTGAGGACACGTCAGACAGCAGAAGAACAGTATCTGATGAGAAAGGCCGGTAAGACACACACACACACACACACACACACACACACACACACACACACACACACACACACACACACACACACACACACACACACACACACACACACACACACACACACACACACACACACACACACACACACACACACACACACACACACACACACACACACACACACACACACACACACACACAGTACACACACAGTACACAGACCTACCTGGGCATCTGTAGAGCTTCCTGGCCTGAGAGATGTCTCCTTTACTGAGTCTGGTCCTCTGTCCAATGGCAGGACGGATCCCACTCTCATCTCTAGATGGGAGGATGGTGTCTAGAAACATACCTCTGGATGGAGGGAGGGAGGGAGGAGGGGGAGGGAGGGAGGAGGGGGAGGGAGGGAGGGGGGAGGGAGGGGGGGAGGGGGATGAGGGAGGGAGGTAGGGGGGTGAGGAGGGGGAGGGAAGGAGGGAGGGGGAGGAGGGAGGGAGGGTGGGTGGGAGGAGGGGGAGGGAGGGAGGGAGGAGGGGGAGGGAGGGAGGGGGGAGGGAGGGGGAGGGGGAGGGAGGGAGGGAGGGAGGGGGGTGAGGAGGGGGGAGGGAAGGAGGGAGGGGAGGAGGGGGAGGGAGAGATAATGAAGTAAAAAAATAAACTTTTCAATTAAATACATGAAATGTCAGGAGTGTGTGTGTGTGTGTGTGTGTGTGTGTGTGTGTGTGTGTGTGTGTGTGTGTGTGTGTGTGTGTGTGTGTGCGTGCGTGCGTGCGTGCGTGTGTGTGAGCGTGTGTGTGAGTGTGTGTGTGCGTGTGTGCGTGCGTGTGTGCGTGTGTGTTACCGTGAGAAGGTGTTCCTAGCATAATGCATGATGCTGTCGAAGTCGTAAGGCTCCCCCAGCGAGTTCACCTCTCCTGGTTCCATCTTCAAGAAGTTATACTCCTGACCTGGAGACAACACACTCTCAGATATTGACACTCTCAGATAGAGACACTCTCAGATAGAGACACTCTCAGATAGAGACACTCTCAGATATTGACACACTCTCAGATAGACACTCAGATATTGACACACTCTCAGATAGAGACACACTCTCAGATATTGACACTCTCTCAGATAGAGACACTCTCAGATAGACACACTCTCAGATAGAGACAACACACTCAGAGAGGAGACACACTCTCAGATAGACACACTCTCAGATAGAGACAACACTCTCAGATAGAGACACTGTCAGATATTGACACTCTCAGATAGAGACACTCTCAGATAGAGACACACAGATAGAGACACTCTCAGATAGAGACAACAGATAGAGACACTCAGATAGCACAGATAGAGACACACTCTCAGATAGACACACTCTCAGATAGACACGCTCAGATAGAGACACTCTCAGATAGACACTCTCAGATAGAGACACTCTCAGATAGAGACACACTCAGAAAGAGACACACAGATAGAGACACACAGATAGAGATGCACAGATAGAGACACACAGATAGAGACACACTCAGATAGAGACACACAGATAGAGACACACTCAGATAGAGACACACAGATATAGACACAGATAGAGACACACAGATAGAGAGAGACACACAGATATAGACACAGATAGAGACACACAGATATAGACACAGATAGACACAGATAGAGACACACAGATATAGACACAGATAGAGACACACAGATATAGACACAGATAGAGACACTCTCAGATAGAGACACACTCAGATAGAGACACTCACAGATAGAGACACACAGATAGAGACACAGATAGAGAAACTCAGATAGAGACACTCAGATAGAGACACACTCTCAGATAGAGACAGGTTAGACACCCAGATAGAGACCCTACAGATAGAGCCAGATAGAGACAGCTTGTCTAGAGCCCAGATAGAACTGTTAGATAGAGCACAGGCCTGATAGACCATCTGACTCAGATCATCCCAAACAGATAGAACCCAGATAGAGACAAACAGATTTTTATTTGATACACAGAAAGACCCACAGATAGAGATTCGCTATCACATTTTGATATTTTTATGACACACTCAAGAACCTCCAGAGCTAACCAGCTAACTAGCACAAGCTATTTAGATTGTTAGTTTAAAAAAAAAAAAAAAAACACAGATACAGCCAGCCCAGATAGAGACCCATCCACAGATAGCCCCCTGGACACTGATTTCTTGGATAGAGACACACGATAGATGACACAGATAGAGACCCCATTCAGATAGAGACACACAGATATAGCCTAGTCAACGCCATTTTACCACTGTTTGAGACACACTGATTAGCCTCGCACACTGTTTTTAGCTAGCTTTCACAGATCAACACCTGTGATTAGACACACAGATGTAGTCTCTCCCAAATGTCAATATGCCTTGTATACTGTTGTTCAGGATAGAGATCATTGTTTTAGTTCACAGATGGAGCCCCTAGATCCACACTGCATACCCCTGTTACCTCCTTTGACCCCCACACATGCGGAGACCACACCCATACAACCAGCATGTCCAGAGATACAACACTCTCATCATCACCAGTGCCTGGGCTTACCTCAGATGTAGACCCCACCATACCCCTGTCTAGCATTATGCCCTGAATATATTCTACCATGCCCAGAAAGAGACCCAACTAGACACCAGATAGCCTTTAGCCGCACCCTCATACTAGACTTCTCTGTTCCGCGGGTGATGTGGAGGTAAACCCAGGCCCTGCATGCACAGATATTTGAGACACAGATAGAAAAAGTCTTGGTTTTATGCATGTCAGATCAGAAGCCTCCTCCCTAAGTTTGTTTTACTCACTGATAGAGACACACAGATAAGAGACCAGTGTCTGAACTGGCACAGATAGAGCCACCAAAATTCAGAGACATACCCAACTATAACACACAAGATAGAACTGCCAAAGATAGAGACACAGTCTACTGACACACAGATAGCCTGCAAAGATAATGTCATACTTTAGATACAGTCCAGGTCCATAGACAAACAGTTTGAACTACTAAGAAAATTACTCTCTCCAGAAACAAGATCACTGTTGCCGCCTGCTACCGACCCACACAGATAGCTGCGCCCTGGACACCATTTGTGAATTGACCTCATCTAGCTTCAGAGTTTGTTCTGTTAGGAGACTAAACAGATAGCTTAACACCCAGCAGTCCTACACACAATAGATGCCTCAATCTCACACAAATCATAGAACCCACAGGTACAACCACTAACTAGAAACAAGGGCACCAGATAGACGCCATCCTGACCAACTGGCCCTCCAAATAGATACCTCCGCTGTCTTCAACCAGGATCTCAGCGATCACTGCCAGATCGCCTGTATCCGCCACGGAGCCGCAGTCAAAGACCACCCCTCATCACTGTCAAACGCTCCCTAAAACACTTCTGTGAGCAGGACTAATCGACCTGGCCCGTGTATCCTGGAAGGACATTGACCAGATAGAGACACACAGATGCCTGGTCATTCTTTAAAAGAGACACCACAGATAGAGCATGCACAGATTCAAAATGAGAACCAAGAACAGATACAGCCCTTGGTTCACTCCAGACCTGAGCCCTCGACCAGCACAAAAACATCCTGTGGAGACACACAGGTATAGACCCACAGATAGAGCAACAGATAGGGAAGTCAGGAACAGATACACACAGTCAGTCAGAAAGCTAAGGCCAGCTTCTTCAGGCAGAAGTTTGCATCCTGATCCAACTCCAAAAGTTCTGGGACACACAGTCCATGGAGAACAAGAGCACCTCCTCCCAGCTGCACACTGCACTGAGGCTAGGAAACACAGGTCTCCACCGAGAAATCCAGATAGAGAAACACAGATAGAGACTCACAGATGGCCATGCCTTCCGCCTGAGCTACTCCAGACTCGAGACAACAGCTAGAGACACCCGTAGTTCCTCACCCAAGCCTCTCCAGGTTCTCCTTTACCCAAGACCAGATAGCAGATGACACACTGAAAGAGCTGCAAAACCTGGACCCGATACAAACAGATGGGGGATAATCTGAGACACACATTTAGAAACATCTGCAGATTGTAGCAACCCCTATTACCAGCCTGTTCAAGACTCTCTTTCATAGTCTGAGACACAAGATTGAAAGAGACACACAGTCATCCCCTCTTCAAAGGAGAGACACACACCTGAGACCCAGATATAGACCTATATCCATCCTGCCCTGCCTATCTAAGGTCTTAGAAAGCCAAGTCAACAAACAGGTCACTGACCATCTCGAATCCCACCGTAGAGACACACGCTGTGCAATCTGGTTTAGAGACACACAGGTAGACCTCAGCCACACACAGTACTAAATGATATCATAACCGCCAGATAAAAGACAGTAGAGCAGCCGTCTTCACAGACCTCGATAGCACGACTCTGTCAATCACCAGATAGAGACTCAACAGCCAGGTTTTTCGGATGACTGCCTTGCCTGGTTCACCAGATTACTTTGCAGACAGAGACCACACAGTGTGTCAAATAGAGGCACTGTCAGATCCTCTGGCAGTCTCTATGGGGGTGCCACAGATAGAGACACACAGATATAGACTCTTTTCTCTGAGACACACAGATGAGACACACACAGATAGACACACAGATACGAGACACACATTCTATATAGACCGATTGGACACTGTGCTATCCAACCTCCAAACGACATTCAGATGCCAGATAGCACACAGATAGAGCCTCCAACAGATAGAGAAAACAATATAGAGACACACAGATAGAGACACAGCATGAGATAGACACAGATAGAGGTTCCACAGATAGAGACACTATAGAGACACAGGTGTCACAGACTGAAACACTCCTTCCAGAGATAGAGACACACAATAAAAATCAGATCCAGACACACAGATAGAGACACACTCAGATACACCTAGTAAGACAGATAGACAGATAGAGACATCAGATGGGACAACACAGATAGCAGAACTGGATGCAGACACACAGATAGAGACATCAGATAGAGACACTAGAACACACAGATACAGATAGAGACACAGATAGAGACACAGTCAGATGGAGACACAGATATTCGACGCACAGAGACACAGATGGCTCCAGGTCATAGAGACACACAGTCCATACTAGGTAAAGAGACATCTCAGATCAGTCACAGATGGCAGACACCCATCAGTATAGAGACACACAGATGAGACACACAGATAGAGACACCTCAGATAGAGACACAGATAGAGACACACAGATGGAGAGAACAGATAAAACGCTGATAGAGACACACAGATCAAACATCAGACACGAGCAGCTAACAGCTGCAGCTGTACACAGATAGTAAATAGCTCAGATTTCACCTAGACACACAGATAGTTTTTACACAGATAGAGACTTTTCTGATAGAGACACACAGATATCTCTACTGTACAGACACATCAGATATTTATCACCAGTGTTAATCACAAAATTGATTATTCGAGACTCCTCAGATTTTGCACACATTGTATATAGACTGCCCATTTTTTCACAGATGTTATTGACTTGCTAAGATTGAGACACAGATAGAGACACACAGATGTTGAGACACAGATAGAGACACAGGTAGAGACAAATGAGAACAGTTCTCAACAGCCTACCAAATAAAGGTGAAACAAATAAAGACACAAATAAAATAAACTCAGATAGAGACTCTCAGATAGAGACACACAGATAGAGACACACAGATAGAGACACACAGATAGAGACACAGATAGAGACACACAGATAGAGACACACACATATAGACACAGATAGAGACACACAGATAGAGACACACAGATAGAGATGCACAGATAGAGACACACAGATAGAGACAGATATACACACAGATAGAGACACACAGATAGAGACACACACAGATAGAGACACACAGATAGAGACACACAGATAGAGACACACAGATAGAGACACACAGATAGAGACACACAGATATAGACACAGATAGAGACACACAGATAGAGACACACAGATAGAGACACAGATAGAGACACACAGATATAGACACAGATAGAGACACACAGATAGACACACACAGATAGAGACACAGATAGAGACACACAGATAGAGACACACATATAGACACACACAGATAGAGACACAGATAGAGACACAGATAGAGACACACAGATAGAGACACACAGATAGAGACACACAGATAGAGACACAGATAGAGACACACAGATAGAGACACACAGATATAGACACAGATAGAGACACACAGATAGAGACACACAGATAGAGACACACAGATAGAGACACACAGATAGAGACACACAGATATAGACACAGATAGAGACACACAGATAGAGACACACAGATAGAGACACACACAGATAGAGACACACAGATAGAGACACACAGATAGAGACACACACAGATAGAGACACACAGATAGAGACACACACAGATAGAGACACACAGATAGAGACACACATATAGACACACACAGATAGAGACACACAGATAGAGACACACAGATAGAGACACACAGATAGAGACCCATAGATAGAGACCCACAGATAGAGACACATATAGAGACATTCAGATGGAGACACACAGATAGAGACACACAGATAGAACCACACATATAGAGACACACAGATAGAGGCACACACATAATATCTGAGTGTGTCTCACAGATAGAGACACACTCAGATAGAGACACACAGATAGAGACACACAGATAGAGATGCACAGATAGAGAAACACAGATAGACACAGACAGATATACACACAGATAGAGACACACAGATAGAGCCACACACAGATAGAGACACACAGATCCTTTTAGAGATGTTGTCTCAGATGGAGACACACAGATAGTTCAGCCACACAGATAGAGACACACAGATAGAACACACAGATAGACTTACACAGATAGATAGAGACACACAGATAGAGACACACAGATAGAGACAACAGATAGAGACACACAGAGATAGAGGGACAAAGACAGATATAGACACAGATAGAAAGACACACAGATAGAAAGAGACAAACAGAGATAGAGGACACAGATAGAAAGACACAAAGAGAGACACAGATAGAGACAGAGAGATAGAGGACACAGATAGAAAGAGGGACACAGATAGAGACACAAGACACACAGATAGGGACAAAGATAGAAAGAGACAAAGATAGAGACACACAGATAGAGACACACAGAGAAAGAGGACAAAGATAGAGACACACAGATATAGAGGGACAACAGAGGGACACAAGATAGAGACACACAGATAGAGACACAGATAGAGACACAGATAGAGACAAAGATAGAAACAGGGACAGATAGAGAGAAAGATAGAGACAACAGATAGAGAGACAACAGATAGAGACACAGATAGAGACACACAGATAGAGACAAAGAGATATAGACAAGATAGAGACACACAGATAGAGACAAAGATAGAAAGAGACAACAGATAGGAGAGACAAAGATAGGACAAAGAGAGATAGAGACACAGATAGAAAGAGGGACAGATAGAGAGAAAGATAGGACAACAGATAGAAAGAGACAAACAGAAGAGAGAGAGGGACAGATAGAGACACACAGATAGAGACACACAGATAGACAAAGACAGATAGAGACAGGGACAGAAAGAGGGACACAGATAGAGACACACAGATAGAGAGACACAGATAGAGACACACAGAGAGAAAGAGGGACAGACAGATAGAGACACAGATAGAAAGAGGGACACACAGATAGAGAGGGACACAGATAGAGACACACAATAGAGAGACACAGAGGGACACAGATAGAGACACACAGATAGAGACACACAGATAGGGACATTCAGATAGAGACAAGAGAGACACACAGAGATAGAGACACAGATAGAGACACACAGATAGAGACACACAGATAGAGACAGATAGAGACACACAGATAGAGACACACAGATAGAGACACACAGATAGAGACACAATAGAGGAACAGATAGAGACACAGAGAGAGAGGGACAGATAGAGAAAGAGAGACAAAGATAGAGAGGGACAAGATAGAGACAAGAGGAGACAAAGATAGAGAAATAGGGACAAACACAGATAGAGACACAGAGTAGAGACACAATAGAGAGAAAGAGGGACAAAGAGAGAAAGAGGGACAAAGATAGAGAGGGACACAGATAGAAAGAGGGACAAAGAGAGTAGAGGGACAAAGATAGAGAAAGAGGACACAGATAGAGACAAAACAGAAAGAGGGACAAAGACAGATAGAGACAACATAGAAAGAGGGACAAAGATAGAGAGGGACAAAGACAGGGAGATAAAGAGGGACAAAGAGAGAAAGAGGGACAAAGATAGAGGGACACAGATAGAAAGAGGGACACACAGATAGAGACAAAGATAGAGAGAGGGACAATGAGAGAAAGAGGGACAAAGACAGATAGAGACAGAGAGATAGAGGGACAACAGAGAAAGAGGGACAAAGATATAGAGACACAGATAGACAGATAGGGACAAAGATAGAAAGAGGGACACAGATAGAAAGAGGGACACAGATAGAGAAAGAGGGACAAAGAGAGACACAGATAGGGACAACAGATAGAGAAAGAGGGACAAAGAGAGAAAGAGAGACAAAGACAGAGAAAGAGGGACACAGATAGAAAGAGGGACAAAGAGAGATAGAGGGACAAAGAGAGAAAGAGGGACAACAGATAGAGGGACAACAGATAGAGAGAAACATAGAGACAAAGAGAGAAAGAGGGACAGATAGAGAGAACAGAGGGACAAAGATAGAAAGAGGGACAAAGAGAGAAAGATAGGACAACAGATAGAAAGAGGGACAAAGAGAGAAAGAGGGACAAAGACACACAGATAGAGGGACAAAGAGAGAAAGAGGGACAAACAGAGATAGAGACACAGAGAGAAAGAGGGACAAAGATAGAGACACAGAGGGACAAAGATAGAAAGATAGGGACAAAGAGAGAAAGAGGGACAAAGATAGAGAGGGACAAAGATAGAAAGAGGGACAAAGAGAGAAAGAGGGAGAAAGAGGGACAAAGAGAGAAAGAGGGACATAGAAAGAGGGACAAAGATAGAAAGAGGGACAAACAGAAAGAGGGACAAGATAGAAAGAGGGACACAGATAGAAAGAGGGACAAAGAGAAAGAGGGACAAGAGAGAAAGAGGGACAAAGATAGAAAGAGGGACAACAGATAGAAGAGATAGACAAACACAGATGAGAAAGAGGGACAAAGAGAGAAAGAGGGACAAAGAGAGAAAGAGGGACAAAGATAGAGTGGGACACAGATAGAAATAGACAAAGAGAGAAAGAGGGACACAGAGAGAAAGAGGGACAACAGATAGAAAGAGGGACAAAGAGAGAAAGAGGGACAAAGAGAGAAAGAGGGACAGAGAGAGAAAGAGGGACAAAGATAGAAAGAGGGACAAAGAGAGAAAGAGGGACAGAAGAAAGAGGGACAAAGATAGAGACAAGGACACAGAAGATAGAGGGACAAAGATAGAGAAAGAGAGACAAAGAGAGAAAGAGACAGGGAGATAGAGGGACAAAAGAAAGAGGGACAAAGAGAGAAAGAGGGACAAAGATAGAAAGAGGGACAAGAGATAGAGAAAGAGGGACAAAGAGAGAAAGAGGGACAAAGATAGAAAGAGAGACAAAGATAGAAAGAGACAAAGATAGAGAAAGAGGGACAAAGAGAGAAAGAGGGACAAAGAGAGAGAAAGAGGGACAGAGAGAAAGAGGGACAAAGAGAGAAAGAGGGACAAAGAGAGAAAGAGGGACAAAGAGAAAGAGGGACAAAGATAGAAAGAGGGACAAAGAGAGAAAGAGGGACAGATAGAGAAAGAGGGACAAAGATAGAAAGAGGGACAAAGAGAGAAAGAGGGACAAAGAGAGAAAGAGGGACAAAGAGAGAAAGAGGGACAAAGATAGAAAGAGGGACAAAGAGAGAAAGAGGGACAAAGAGGAGAAAGAGGGACAAAGATAGAAAGAGGGACAATAGAGAAAGAGGGACAAAGAGAGAAAGAGGGACAAGAGATAGAAAGAGGGACAAAGATAAAGAGGGACAAAGATAGAAAGAGGGACAAAGAGAGAAAGAGGGACAAAGATAGAAAGAGGGACACAGATAGAGACACACAGATAGAGAAAGAGGGACAAAGAGAGAAAGAGGGACAAAGAGAGAAAGAGGGACAAAGATAGAAAGAGGGACAAAGAGAGAAAGATAGAGACAAAGAGAGAAAGAGGGACAATAGAAAGAGGGACAAAGAGAAAGAGGGACAAGATAGAGACAAAGAGAGAAAGAGGGACAAAGATAGAAAGAGGGACAAAGATAGAAAGAGGGACAAAGAGAGAAAGAGGGACAAAACAGATAGAAAGATAGAGGGACAGAAAGGTAGGGACAAAGACAGAAAGAGGGACAAAGAGAGAAAGAGATAAAGAGGGACAAAGAGAAAAAGAGGGACAACAGAGAGAAAGAGGGACAAAGAGAGAAAGAGGGACAAAGAGAGAGAGGGACACAGATAGAGAGGGACAAAGAGAGAAAGAGGGACAAAGAGAGAAAGAGGGAGAAAGAGAGAAAGAGGGACAAAGAGAGAAAGAGGGACAAAGAGAGAAAGAGGGACAAAGATAGAAAGAGGGACAAAGATAGAAAGAGGGACAAAGAGAGAAAGAGGGACAAAGAGAGAAAGAGGGACAAAGAGAGAAAGAGGGACAAAGAGAGAAAGAGGGACAAAGACAAAGAGAGAAAGAGGGACAAAGAGAGAAAGAGGGACAAAGAGAGAAAGAGGGACAAAGAGAGAAAGAGGGACAAAGATAGAAAGAGGGACAAAGAGAGAAAGAGGGACAAAGAGAGAAAGAGGGAAAGAGAGAAAGAGGGACAAGAGAGAGAAAGAGGGACAAGAGAAAGAGGGACAAAGATAGAAAGAGGGACAAAGAGAGAAAGAGGGACAAAGAGAGAAAGAGGGACAAAGAGAGAAAGAGGGACAAAGATAGAAAGAGGGACAAAGAGAGAAAGAGGGACAAAGAGGGACAATGAGAAAGAGGGACAAAGAGAGAAAGAGGGACAAAGAGAGAAAGAGGGACAAAAAGAAAGAGGGACAAAAGATAGAAAGAGGACACAGATAGAAAGAGGGACAAAGAGAGAAAGAGGGACACACAGAGAGGGACACAGAAAGAGGGACAAAGAGAGAAAGAGGGACAAAGAGAGAAAGAGGGACAAAGAGAGAAAGAGGGACAAAGACAGAGAAAGAGGGACAAAGATAGAAAGAGGGACAAAGAGAGAAAGAGGGACAAGAGAGAAAGAGGGACAAAGAGAGAAAGAGGGACAAAGATAGAAAGAGGGACAGAGAGAAAGAGACAAAGACAGAAAGAGGGACAAAGAGAGAAAGAGGGACAAAGAGAGAAAGAGGGACAAAGAGAGAAAGAGGGACAAAGAAAGGGAGAGAAAGAGGGACAAAGAGAGAAAGAGGGACAAAGACAGAAAGAGGGACAAAGAGAGAAAGAGGGACAAAGAGAGAAAGAGGGACAAAGATAGAAAGAGGGACAAAGAGAGAAAGAGGGACAAAGACAGAGGGAGAAAGAGGGACAAAGAGAGAAATAGGGACAAAGAGAGAAAGAGGGACAAAGAGAGAAAGAGGGACAAAGAGAGAAAGAGGGACAAAGATAGAAAAAGAGGGACAAAGAGAAAGAGGGACAAAGAGAGAAAGAGGGACAAAGGAGAGAAAGAGGGACAAAGATAGAAAGAGGGACAAAGAGAGAAAGAGGGACAAAGATAGAAAGAGGGACAAAGAGAGAAAGAGGGACAAAGAGAGAAAGAGGGACAAAGAGAGAAAGAGGGACAAAGACAGAGAGAAAGAGGGACAAAGAGAGAAAGAGGGACAAAGAGAAAGAGGGAAAGAGAGACAGGGACAAAGAGAAAGAGGGACAAAGATAGAAAGAGGGACAAAGAGAGAAAGAGGGACAAAGAGAGAAAGAGGGACAAAGAGAGAAAGAGGGACAAAGAGAGAAAGAGGGACAAAGAGAGAAAGAGGGACAAAGAAGAAAGAGGACAAAAGAGAAAGAGGGACAGAGAGACAAAGAGGGACAAAGATAGAAAGAGGGACAAAGAGAGAAAGAGGGACAAAGAGAGAAAGAGGGACAAAGATAGAAAGAGGGACAAAGATAGAAAGAGGGACAAAGAGAGAAAGAGGGACAAAGACAGAGAGAAAGAGGGACAAAGAGAGAAAGAGGGACAAAGAGAGAAAGAGGGACAAAGATAGAAAGAGGGACAAAGAGAGAAAGAGGGACAAAGAGAGAAAGAGGGACAAAGAGAGAAAGAGGGACAAAGAGAGAAAGAGGGACAAAGAGAGAAAGAGGGACAAAGAGAGAAAGAGGGACAAAGAGAGAAAGAGGGACAAAGAGAGAAAGAGGGACAAAGGTAGAAAGAGGGACAAAGAGAGAAAGAGGGACAAAGATAGAAAGAGGGACAAAGAGAGAAAGAGGGACAAAGAGAGAAAGAGGGACAAAGAGGAAAGAGGGGGACAAAGAGGGACAAAGAGGGACAAGAAAGAGGGACAAAAGGAGAGAAAGAGGGACAAAGAGAGAAAGAGGGACAAAGAGAGAAAGAGGGACAAAGATAGAAAGAGGGACAAAGAGAGAAAGAGGGACAAAGAGAGAAAGAGGGACAAACAGATAGAAAGAGGGACAAAGAGAGAAAGAGGGACAAAGAGAGAAAGAGGGACAAAGAGAGAAAGAGAGAGAGAAAGAGAGACAGAGAAAGAGGGACAAAGATAGAAAGAGGGACAAAGAGAGAAAGAGGGACAAAGAGAGAAAGAGGGACAAAGAGAGAAAGAGGGACAAAGATAGAAAGAGGGACAAAGAGAGACAAAGAGAGAAAGAGGGACAAAGAGAGAAAGAGGGACAAAGAGAGAAAGAGGGACAAAGAGAGAAAGAGGGACAAAAAGGAGAGAAAGAGGGACAAAGAGAGAAAGAGGGACAAAGAGAGAAAGAGGGACAAAGAGAGAAAGAGGGACAAAGAGAGAAAGAGGGACAAAGATAGAAAGAGGGACAAAGAGAGAAAGAGGGACAAAGAGGGAGAAAGAGGGACAAAGAGAGAAAGAGGGACAAAGAGAGAAAGAGGGACAAAGAGAGAAAGAGGGACAAAGAGAGAAAGAGGGACAAAGATAGAAAGAGGGACAAAGAGAGGACAAAGAGAGAAAGAGGGACAAAGAGAGAAAGAGGGACAAAGATAGAAAGAGGGACAAAGAGAGAAAGAGGGACAAAGAGAGAAAGAGGGACAAAGAGAGAAAGAGGGACAAAGAGAGAAAGAGGGACAAAGAGAGAAAGAGGGACAAAGACAGGGAGAGAAAGAGGGACAAAGAGAGAAAGAGGGACAAAGAGAGAAAGAGGGACAAAGAGAGAAAGAGGGACAAAGAGAGAAAGAGGGACAAAGATAGAAAGAGGGACAAAGAGAGAAAGAGGGACAAAGAGAGAAAGAGGGACAAAGAGAGAAAGAGGGACAAAGAGAGAAAGAGGGACAAAGAGAGAAAGAGGGACAAAGAGAGAAAGAGGGACAAAGAGAGAAAGAGGGACAAAGAGAGAAAGAGGGACAAAGATAGAAAGAGGGACAAAGAGAGAAAGAGGGACAAGAGAGACAAAGAGAGAGAAAGAGGGACAAAGAGAGAGAGAGACAAAGATAGAAAGAGGGACAAAGAGAGAGAGAGAGAGAGAGAAGAGAGAGAAGAGAGAGAGAGAGAGAGAGAGAGAGAGAGAGAGAGAAGAGAGAGAGAGAGAGAGAGAGAGAGAGAGAGAGAGAGAGAGAGAGAGAGAATCAGAGAGACAGAATCACAGCTGTCAGCTGCCTGGCTCTGAGGGGAAACACACACGCACACTCAACCTGATTCAAAACACAGACTTACAGCAAACACACACACACTCATTCTGACAGGACCATACACACACACACACACACACACACACACACACACACACACACACACACACACACACACACACACACACACACACACACACACACACACACACACACACACACACACACACACACACACACACACACACACACACACACACACACACACACACGTGACTCATTTCAGGAAACTAGGCTTATGTCCAGCGTCACTACTTCAGAGGCATTGGAACACATTTCACGCCTTAATAACAAACGTCTATGACGCGTGCTACATGGCAGACCAATCACAACTAATCTCTCTGCATGTCCAGCCCACTCATTATCTCAGCCAATCATGGCTAGCGGGAAGGTTGCTAACTTTTTCTGTGGCTAAACCAACTAGGTTCAAACAGCTGTCCTGTGAAGTCGTGACCTGCGACATTCGCCTAGTTTCCTGAAACGAGTCACATTGACTAAATTAATGTTTAAACGGGATTATTGGTGTTAAAATACATCCTGTTGGACCACCAGGCTGTTGATGTCGTTTTTTGTGTTTATACTTTTTCATAAACGACAAAGACAAGGTTGAAGTCGGACGACATATAGAATGTTGATGATGTCACTGCGACAACAGTCGATTGGCGGAGAATTAACCAGCCTTTAGTTTTGAAACCTGTTTACTACACTACAGTACTCACTCTGTTTACTACACTACTCACTCTGTTTACTACACTACAGTACTCACTCTGTTTACTACACTACAGTACTCACTCTGTTTACTACACTACAGTACTCACTCTGTTTACTACACTACAGTACTCACTCTGTTTACTACACTACTCACTCTGTTTACTACACTACAGTACTCACTCTGTTTACTACACTACTCACTCTGTTTACTACACTACCGTACTCACTCTGTTTACTACACTACAGTACTCACTCTGTTTACTACACTACTCACTCTGTTTACTACACTACCGTACTCACTCTGTTTACTACACTACCGTACTCACTCTGTTTACTACACTACCGTACTCACTCTGTTTACTACACTACCGTACTCACTCTGTTTACTACACTACTCACTCTGTTTACTACACTACAGTACTCACTCTGTTTACTACACTACCGTACTCACTCTGTTTACTACACTACCGTACTCACTCTGTTTACTACACTACCGTACTCACTCTGTTTACTACACTACTATATTCACTCTGTTTACTACACTACTGTACTCACTCTGTTTACTACACTACTGTACTCACTCTGTTTTACTACTCACTCTGTTTAATACACTACAGTACTCACTCTGTTTACTACACTACTGTACTCACTCTGTTTACTACACTACTGTACTCACTCTGTTTACTACACTACCAGTACTCACTCTGTTTACTACACTACAGTACTCACTCTGTTTACTACACTACTGTACTCACTCTGTTTTACACTACAGTACTCACTCTGTTTACTACACTACTGTACTCACTCTGTTTACTACACTCACTCTGTTTACTACACTACCGTACTCACTCTGTTTACTACACTACCGTACTCACTCTGTTTACTACACTACAGTACTCACTCTGTTTACTACACTACAGTACTCACTCTGTTTACTACACTACAGTACTCACTCTGTTTACTACACTACAGTACTCACTCTGTTTACTACACTACAGTACTCACTCTGTTTACTACACTACCATACTCACTCTGTTTACTACACTACCGTACTCACTCTGTTTACTACTACTCACACTACCATACTCACTGTTTACTACACTACAGTACTCACTCTGTTTAGTTCACTACCGTACTCACTCTGTTTAGTACACTACCGTACTCACTCTGTTTACTACACTACAGTACTCACTCTGTTTAGTACACTACCGTACTCACTCTGTTTAGTACACTACCGTACTCACTCTGTTTACTACACTACAGTACTCACTCTGTTTACTACACTACAGTACTCACTCTGTTTACTACACTACCATACTCACTATGTTTACTACACTACCGTACTCACTCTGTTTACTACACTACTGTACTCACTCTGTTTAGTACACTACAGTACTCACTCTGTTTAGTACACTACAGTACTCACTCTGTTTACTACACTACTGTACTCACTCTGTTTAGTACACTACAGTACTCACTCTGTTTAGTACACTACAGTACTCACTCTGTTTACTACACTACCATACTCACTCTGTTTACTACACTACCATACTCACTATGTTTACTACACTACAGTACTCACTATGTTTACTACACTAATGTACTCACTCTGTTTACTACACTACTGTACTCACTCTGTTTACTACACTACCGTACTCACTCTGTTTAATACACTACAGTACTCACTCTGTTTACTACACTACCGTACTCACTCTGTTTAATACACTACCATACTCACTCTGTTTACTACACTACTATATTCACTCTGTTTACTACACTACTGTACTCACTCTGTTTACTACACTACTGTACTCACTCTGTTTAGTACACTACTCACTCTGTTTAATACACTACTATATTCACTCTGTTTACTACACTACTGTACTCACTCTGTTTAGTACACTACTCACTCTGTTTACTACACTACCGTACTCACTCTGTTTACTACACTACAGTACTCACTCTGTTTACTACACTACTGTACTCACTCTGTTTAGTACACTACAGTACTCACTCTGTTTACTACACTACTGTACTCACTCTGTTTAGTACACTACAGTACTCACTCTGTTTACTACACTACCATACTCACTCTGTTTACTACACTACCATACTCACTATGTTTACTACACTACAGTACTCACTCTGTTTACTACACTACTCACTCTGTTTAATACACTACCGTACTCACTCTGTTTACTACACTACCGTACTCACTCTGTTTACTACACTACTGTACTCACTCTGTTTAGTACACTACCGTACTCACTCTGTTTACTACACTACAGTACTCACTATGTTTACTCCACTACCGTACTCACTCTGTTTAATACACTACCGTACTCACTATGTTTAATACACTACAGTACTCACACTACCGTACTCACTCTGTTTACTACACTACCGTACTCACTATGTTTACTACACTACAGTACTCACTATGTTTACTCCACTACCGTACTCACTCTGTTTAATACACTACCGTACTCACTATGTTTACTCCACTACCGTACTCACTCTGTTTACTACACTACCATACTCACTCTGTTTAGTACACTACCATACTCACTCTGTTTACTACACTACAGTACTCACTCTGTTTACTACACTACCATACTCACTCTGTTTACTACACTACAGTACTCACTCTGTTTACTACACTACAGTACTCACACTGTTTACTACACTACAGTACTCACTCTGTTTACTACACTACCGTACTCACTCTGTTTACTACACTACAGTACTCACTCTGTTTACTACACTACAGTACTCACTCTGTTTACTACACTACCGTACTCACTCTGTTTACTACACTACCGTACTCACTCTGTTTACTACACTACAGTACTCACTCTGTTTACTACACTACTCACTCTGTTTACTACACTACCATACTCACTCTGTTTACTACACTACTGTACTCACTCTGTTTACTACACTACCTGTACTCACTCTGTTTACTACACTACATTACTCACTCTGTTTAATACACTACCATACTCACTCTGTTTACTACACTACCGTACTCACTCTGTTTACTACACTACCGTACTCACTCTGTTTACTACACTACAGTACTCACTCTGTTTACTACACTACCGTACTCACTCTGTTTACTACACTACAGTACTCACTCTGTTTACTACACTACCGTACTCACTCTGTTTACTACACTACAGTACTCACTCTGTTTACTACACTACAGTACTCACTCTGTTTACTACACTACAGTACTCACTCTGTTTACTACACTACAGTACTCACTCTGTTTACTACACTACCATACTCACTCTGTTTACTACACTACTCACTCTGTTTACTACACTACCGTACTCACTCTGTTTAGTACACTACCGTACTCACTCTGTTTAGTACACTGCCATACTCACTCTGTATACTACACTACTGTACTCACTCTGTTTAGTACACACCGTACTCACTCTGTTTACTACACTACCGTACTCACTCTGTTTACTACACTACAGTACTCACTGTTTACTACACTACCGTACTCACTCTGTTTACTACACTACCGTACTCACTCTGTTTTACACTACCGTACTCACTCTGTTTACTACACTACCGTACTCACTCTGTTTACTCACTCTGTTTACTACACTACCGTACTCACTCTGTTTACTACACTACCGTACTCACTCTGTTTAGTACACTACCATACTCACTCTGTTTACTACACTACAGTACTCACTCTGTTTACTACACTACCATACTCACTCTGTTTACTACACTACTGTACTCACTCTGTTTACTACACTACAGTACTCACTCTGTTTACTACACTACAGTACTCACTCTGTTTACTACACTACCGTACTCACTCTGTTTACTACACTACAGTACTCACTCTGTTTACTACACTACAGTACTCACTCTGTTTACTACACTACCGTACTCACTCTGTTTACTACACTACCGTACTCACTCTGTTTACTACACTACAGTACTCACTCTGTTTACTACACTACCGTACTCACTCTGTTTACTACACTACTGTACTCACTCTGTTTACTACACTACTGTACTCACTCTGTTTAGTACACTACCGTACTCACTCTGTTTACTACACTACCATACTCATTCTGTTTAATACACTACTGTACTCACTCTGTTTAGTACACTACCATACTCACTCTGTTTACTACACTACCGTACTCACTCTGTTTACTACACTACCGTACTCACTCTGTTTAGTACACTACAGTACTCACTCTGTTTACTACACTACCGTACTCACTCTGTTTACTACACTACAGTACTCACTACACTACCGTACTCACTCTGTTTACTACACTACAGTACTCACTCTGTTTACTACACTACAGTACTCACTCTGTTTACACTACACTACCTGTACTCACTCACTCTGTTTAATACACTACCGTACTCACTCTGTTTACTACACTACAGTACTCACTCTGTTTACTACACTACTGTACTCACTCTGTTTACTACACTACTGTACTCACTCTGTTTACTACACTACTCACTGTTTAATACACTACTGTACTCACTCTGTTTACTACACTACAGTACTCACTCTGTTTACTACACTACCGTACTCACTCTGTTTAATACACTACCGTACTCACTCTGTTTACTACACTACCGTACTCACTCTGTTTACTACACTACCGTACTCACTCTGTTTACTACACTACCGTACACTACAGTACTCACTCTGTTTACTACACTACCAGTACTCACTCTGTTTACTACACTACCATACTCACTCTGTTTAGTACACTACCATACTCACTCTGTTTACTACACTACAGTACTCACTCTGTTTACTACACTACCATACTCACTCTGTTTACTACACTACAGTACTCACTCTGTTTACTACACTACAGTACTCACTCTGTTTACTACACTACAGTACTCACTCTGTTTACTACACTACCGTACTCACTCTGTTTACTCACTCTGTTTACTACACTACAGTACTCACTCTGTTTACTACACTACCGTACTCACTCTGTTTACTACACTACCGTACTCACTCTGTTTACTACACTACACTCACTCTGTTTACTACACTACCGTACTCACTCTGTTTACTACACTGTTTCACTCTGTTAAATACACTACCGTACTCACTCTGTTTAATACACTACCGTACTCACTCTGTTTACTACACTACAGTACTCACTCTGTTTACTACACTACCGTACTCACTCTGTTTACTACACTACCGTACTCACTCTGTTTACAACACTACCGTACTCACTCTGTTTAATACACTACCGTACTCACTCTGTTTACTACACTACCGTACTCACTCTGTTTACTACACTACCGTACTCACTCTGTTTACTACACTACCGTACTCACTCTGTTTACTACACTACCATACTCACTCTGTTTAGTACACTACCGTACTCACTCTGTTTACTACACTACAGTACTCACTCTGTTTACTACACTACCATACTCACTCTGTTTACTACACTACAGTACTCACTCTGTTTACTACACTACAGTACTCACTCTGTTTACTACACTACAGTACTCACTCTGTTTACTACACTACAGTACTCACTCTGTTTACTACACTACAGTACTCACTCTGTTTACTACACTACAGTACTCACTCTGTTTACTACACTACCGTACTCACTCTGTTTACTACACTACCGTACTCACTCTGTTTACTACACTACAGTACTCACTCTGTTTACTACACTACCGTACTCACTCTGTTTACTACACTACAGTACTCACTCTGTTTACTACACTACAGTACTCACTCTGTTTACTACACTACTGTACTCACTCTGTTTTACACTCTGTTTAATACACTACCATACTCACTCTGTTTACTACACTACAGTACTCACTCTGTTTACTACACTACTGTACTCACTCTGTTTAGTACACTACAGTACTCACTCTGTTTACTACACTACCGTACTCACTCTGTTTAATACACTACCATACTCACTCTGTTTACTACACTACTGTATTCACTCTGTTTACTACACTACTGTACTCACTCTGTTTACTACACTACTGTACTCACTCTGTTTAGTACACTACTCACTCTGTTTAATACACTACTATATTCACTCTGTTTACTACACTACTGTACTCACTCTGTTTAGTACACTACTCACTCTGTTTACTACACTACCGTACTCACTCTGTTTAATACACTACAGTACTCACTCTGTTTACTGTACTCACTCTGTTTAGTACACTACAGTACTCACTCTGTTTACTACACTACTGTACTCACTCTGTTTATACACTACTGTACTCACTCTGTTTACTACACTACCATACTCACTCTGTTTACTACACTACCAGTACTCACTATGTTTACTACACTACAGTACTCACTCTGTTTACTACACTACTCACTCTGTTTAATACACTACCGTACTCACTCTGTTTTACACCGTACTCACTCTGTTTACTACACTACTGTACTCACTCTGTTTAGTACACTACCGTACTCACTCTGTTTACTACACTACAGTACTCACTCTGTTTACTACACTACTGTACTCACTCTGTTTAATACACTACGTACTCACTCTGTTTAATACACTACAGTACTCACTCACTACACTACCGTACTCACTCTGTTTACTACACTACCGTACTCACTCTGTTTACTACACTACAGTACTCACTATGTTTACTACACTACTCACTCTGTTTACTACACTACCGTACTCACTCTGTTTACTACACTACCGTACTCACTCTGTTTACTACACTACCGTACTCACTCTGTTTAGTACACTACCGTACTCACTCTGTTTACTACACTACAGTACTCACTCTGTTTACTACACTACCATACTCACTCTGTTTACTACACTACAGTACTCACTCTGTTTACTACACTACAGTACTCACTCTGTTTACTACACTACAGTACTCACTCTGTTTACTACACTACCGTACTCACTCTGTTTACTACACTACAGTACTCACTCTGTTTACTACACTACAGTACTCACTCTGTTTACTACACTACCGTACTCACTCTGTTTACTACACTACCGTACTCACTCTGTTTACTACACTACAGTACTCACTCTGTTTACTACACTACCGTACTCACTCTGTTTACTACACTACTATACTCACTCTGTTTACTACACTACTCACTCTGTTTAGTACACTACAGTACTCACTCTGTTTACTACACTACAGTACTCACTCTGTTTACTACACTACCGTACTCACTCTGTTTAATACACTACCGTACTCACTATGTTTAATACACTACAGTACTCACACTACCGTACTCACTCTGTTTACTACACTACCGTACTCACTATGTTTACTACACTACAGTACTCACTATGTTTACTCCACTACCGTACTCACTCTGTTTAATACACTACCGTACTCACTATGTTTACTCCACTACCGTACTCACTCTGTTTACTACACTACCATACTCACTCTGTTTAGTACACTACCATACTCACTCTGTTTACTACACTACAGTACTCACTCTGTTTACTACACTACCGTACTCACTCTGTTTACTACACTACAGTACTCACTCTGTTTACTACACTACAGTACTCACACTGTTTACTACACTACAGTACTCACTCTGTTTACTACACTACCGTACTCACTCTGTTTACTACACTACAGTACTCACTCTGTTTACTACACTACAGTACTCACTCTGTTTACTACACTACCGTACTCACTCTGTTTACTACACTACCGTACTCACTCTGTTTACTACACTACAGTACTCACTCTGTTTACTACACTACCGTACTCACTCTGTTTACTACACTACTATACTCACTCTGTTTACTACACTACTGTACTCACTCTGTTTACTACACTACAGTACTCACTCTGTTTACTACACTACTCACTCTGTTTACTACACTACCATACTCACTCTGTTTACTACACTACCATACTCTCTCTGTTTACCACTACTGTACTCACTCTGTTTAGTACACTACAGTACTCACTCTGTTTACTACACTACTGTACTCACTCTGTTTAGTACACTACAGTACTCACTCTGTTTACTACACTACTGTACTCACTCTGTTTAGTACACTACAGTACTCACTCTGTTTACTACACTACCGTACTCACTCTGTTTAGTACACTACCATACTCACTATGTTTACTACACTACAGTACTCACTCTGTTTACTACACTACTCACTCTGTTTAATACACTACCGTACTCACTCTGTTTACTACACTACAGTACTCACTCTGTTTAATACACTACCATACTCACTCTGTTTACTACACTACAGTACTCACTCTGTTTACTACACTACCATACTCACTCTGTTTACTACACTACAGTACTCACTCTGTTTACTACACTACTGTACTCACTCTGTTTAGTACACTACCGTACTCACTCTGTTTAGTACACTACCATACTCACTATGTTTAGTACACTACAGTACTCACTCTGTTTACTACACTACTGTACTCACTCTGTTTAGTACACTACTGTACTCACTCTGTTTACTACACTACCATACTCACTATGTTTACTACACTACTGTACTCACTCTGTTTACTACACTACCGTACTCACTCTGTTTAGTACACTACTGTACTCACTCTGTTTAATACACTACCGTACTCACTCTGTTTACTACACTACCATACTCACTATGTTTAGTACACTACAGTACTCACTCTGTTTACTACACTACTGTACTCACTCTGTTTACTACACTACTGTACTCACTCTGTTTAGTACACTACAGTACTCACTCTGTTTACTACACTACCAGTACTCACTATGTTTACTACACTACAGTACTCACTCTGTTTACTACACACTACTCACTCTGTTTAATACACTACCTACTCACTCTGTTTACTACACTACCGTACTCACTCTGTTTACTACACTACTGTACTCACTCTGTTTAGTACACTACCGTACTCACTCTGTTTACTACACTACAGTACTCACTATGTTTACTACACTACCGTTCACTCTGTTTACTACACTACCGTACTCACTCTGTTTTACACTACAGTACTCACACTACCGTACTCACTCTGTTTACTACACTACCGTACTCACTCTGTTTACTACACTACCGTACTCACTCTGTTTACTACACTACCGTACTCACTCTGTTTACTACACTACCGTACTCACTCTGTTTACTACACTACCGTACTCACTCTGTTTACTACACTACCATACTCACTCTGTTTACTACACTACCATACTCACTCTGTTTACTACACTACAGTACTCACTCTGTTTACTACACTACCGTACTCACTCTGTTTACTACACTACAGTACTCACTCTGTTTACTACACTACAGTACTCACTCTGTTTACTACACTACAGTACTCACTCTGTTTACTACACTACAGTACTCACTCTGTTTACTACACTACAGTACTCACTCTGTTTACTACACTACAGTACTCACTCTGTTTACTACACTACAGTACTCACTCTGTTTACTACACTACCGTACTCACTCTGTTTACTACACTACAGTACTCACTCTGTTTACTACACTACCGTACTCACTCTGTTTACTACACTACCATACTCACTCTGTTTACTACACTACTGTACTCACTCTGTTTACTACACTACCGTACTCACTCTGTTTAATACACTACAGTACTCACTCTGTTTAATACACTACCATACTCACTCTGTTTAATACACTACTGTACTCACTCTGTTTACTACACTACTGTACTCACTCTGTTTAGTACACTACCGTACTCACTCTGTTTAGTACACTACCATACTCATTCTGTTTAATACACTACTGTACTCACTCTGTTTACTACACTACTGTACTCACTCTGTTTAGTACACTACAGTACTCACTCTGTTTACTACACTACCATACTCACTCTGTTTACTACACTACTGTACTCACTCTCTACACTACCATACTCACTCTGTTTAGTACACTACTGTACTCACTCTGTTTAATACACTACCGTACTCACTCTGTTTACTACACTACTATGTTTAGTACACTACTCACTCTGTTTACTACACTACTGTACTCACTCTGTTTACTACACTACTGTACTCACTCCCTACACTACAGTACTCACTCTGTTTACTACACTACCATACTCACTATGTTTACTACACTACAGTACTCACTCTGTTTACTACACTACTCTCTACACTACCGTACTCACTCTGTTTACTACACTACCGTACTCACTCTGTTTACTACACTACTGTACTCACTCTGTTTAGTACACTACCGTACTCACTCTGTTTACTACACTACAGTACTCACTATGTTTACTCCACTACCGTACTCACTCTGTTTAATACACTACCGTACTCACTATGTTTAATACACTACAGTACTCACACTACCGTACTCACTCTGTTTACTACACTACCGTACTCACTATGTTTACTACACTACAGTACTCACTATGTTTACTCCACTACCGTACTCACTCTGTTTAATACACTACCGTACTCACTATGTTTACTCCACTACCGTACTCACTCTGTTTACTACACTACCATACTCACTCTGTTTAGTACACTACCATACTCACTCTGTTTACTACACTACAGTACTCACTCTGTTTACTACACTATGTACTCACTCTGTTTAGTACACTACAGTACTCACTCTGTTTACTACACTACAGTACTCACTCTGTTTACTACACTACAGTACTCACTCTGTTTACTACACTACCGTACTCACTCTGTTTACTACACTACAGTACTCACTCTGTTTACTACACTACAGTACTCACTCTGTTTACTACACTACCGTACTCACTCTGTTTACTACACTACCGTACTCACTCTGTTTACTACACTACAGTACTCACTCTGTTTACTACACTACCGTACTCACTCTGTTTACTACACTACTATACTCACTCTGTTTACTACACTACTGTACTCACTCTGTTTACTACACTACTGTACTCACTCTGTTTAGTACACTACTCACTCTGTTTAATACACTACCATACTCACTCTGTTTACTACACTACAGTACTCACTCTGTTTACTACACTACTGTACTCACTCTGTTTAGTACACTACAGTACTCACTCTGTTTACTACACTACTGTACTCACTCTGTTTAGTACACTACAGTACTCACTCTGTTTACTACACTACTGTACTCACTCTGTTTAGTACACTACAGTACTCACTCTGTTTACTACACTACCGTACTCACTCTGTTTAGTACACTACCATACTCACTATGTTTACTACACTACAGTACTCACTCTGTTTACTACACTACTCACTCTGTTTAATACACTACCGTACTCACTCTGTTTACTACACTACAGTACTCACTCTGTTTAATACACTACCGTACTCACTCTGTTTACTACACTACCGTACTCACTCTGTTTACTACACTACCATACTCACTCTGTTTACTACACTACTCACTCTGTTTACTACACTACCGTACTCACTCTGTTTAGTACACTACCATACTCACTCTGTTTACTACACTACCATACTCACTCTGTTTAGTACACTACAGTACTCACTCTGTTTACTACACTACTGTACTCACTCTGTTTAGTACACTACTGTACTCACTCTGTTTACTACACTACCATACTCACTATGTTTACTACACTACTGTACTCACTCTGTTTACTACACTACCGTACTCACTCTGTTTAGTACACTACTGTACTCACTCTGTTTAATACACTACCGTACTCACTCTGTTTACTACACTACCATACTCACTATGTTTAGTACACTACAGTACTCACTCTGTTTACTACACTACTGTACTCACTCTGTTTAGTACACTACTGTACTCACTCTGTTTAATACAATACAGTACTCACTCTGTTTACTACACTACCATACTCACTATGTTTAGTACACTACAGTACTCACTCTGTTTACTACACTACTGTACTCACTCTGTTTAGTACACTACTGTACTCACTCTGTTTAATACACTACCGTACTCACTCTGTTTACTACACTACTGTACTCACTCTGTTTAATACACTACCGTACTCACTCTGTTTAGTACACTACAGTACTCACTCTGTTTAATACACTACCGTACTCACTATGTTTAATACACTACCGTACTCACTCTGTTTACTACACTACCATACTCACTATGTTTAGTACACTACTGTACTCACTCTGTTTAATACACTACAGTACTCACTCTGTTTAATACACTACCGTACTCACTCTGTTTAGTACACTACAGTACTCACTCTGTTTACTACACTACTGTACTCACTCTGTTTAGTACACTACTGTACTCACTCTGTTTAATACACTACCGTACTCACTCTGTTTACTACACTACCGTACTCACTCTGTTTACTACACTACAGTACTCACTCTGTTTACTACACTACCGTACTCACTCTGTTTACTACACTACCATACTCACTCTGTTTACTACACTACCATACTCACTCTGTTTAGTACACTACCGTACTCACTCTGTTTACTACACTACAGTACTCACTCTGTTTACTACACTGCCATACTCACTCTGTTTACTACACTACCATACTCACTCTGTTTAGTACACTACCGTACTCACTCTGTTTAGTACACTACAGTACTCACTCTGTTTACTACACTACAGTACTCACTCTGTTTACTACACTACAGTACTCACTCTGTTTACTACACTACAGTACTCACTCTGTTTACTACACTACAGTCCCTCACTCTGTTTACTACACTACCATACTCACTCTGTTTCCTACACTACCATACTCACTCTGTTTACTACACTACAGTCTTCTGTTTACTACACTACAGTACTCACTCTGTTTACTACACTATCGTACTCACTCTGTTTAGTACACTACAGTACTCACTCTGTTTACTACACTACCGTACTCACTCTGTTTACTACACTACCGTACTCACTCTGTTACAGGGTCAGTCATAGTAGTATGATAGGTGTTGTTTTACAGGGTCAGTCATAGTAGTACGATAGGTGTTGTTGTACAGGGTCAGTCATAGTAGTATGATAGGTGTTGTTTTACAGGGTCAGTCATAGTAGTATGATAGGTGTTGTTTTACAGGGTCAGTCATAGTAGTATGATAGGTGTTGTTTTACAGGGTCAGTCATAGTAGTGTGATAGGTGTTGTTTTACAGGGTCAGTCATAGTAGTGTGATAGGTGTTGTTTTACAGGGTCAGTCATAGTAGTATGATAGGTGTTGTTTTACAGGGTCAGTTAATTTGATCACTCTTTAATAGTATGAAGTACGATTAGTACACAGTACAGATGTAGGATCTTAATTGGATCACTCTTTTGTGTCTGAGAATATCCTTGCCCGAGCAGGAAATGCAAACGTCTAGTGTAATAAAAGTTTTATAAAGTCTTCTAAAGTTTGTAATTTACACTTTAAAATGTCATACTTGATTCGCCCCAACAAAAAAATGTCCTTTAATTTCCTGTTGCTGCAGGATTCTTCTCCAAACTGAATCAAATTACGATCCTGCATCTGTACATAAGCACCAAGCCCCCTTAGCTAGATGGAACGGTGGGAGACTAAAGCCTCCCAGTGGGGGGGGCAGGAAGGAAAGGAAGGGGCCCATTGTTGAGTGACCGTGTCGTCTCTTGCTGTGACATGGTCATCAGGGAAACTTCTGTTCACACACACACACACACACGCACACACACACACACACACACATTCTCACACACACACACACACACACACACACACACACACACACACACACACACACACACACTCACACACACACACACACACACACACACACACACACACACACACACACACACACACACACACACACACACACACACACACACAATGAGAAAGTGAGTGGGACAATGCCAATACCTAACACCAATACCTAACACCATCCTGCTATATCTCCCTCTCTACCCCTCCTTCACAACCCTCCCTCCCCCTCCCTCCTCCCTCCCTCCCTCCCTCCCTCCCTCCCTCACCCCTCCCTCCCTCCCTCCCTCCCTCCCTCCCCCCTCCCTCCCTCCCCTCCCTCCCCTCCCTCCCTCCCTCCCCTCAGGGTCCCTCCCTCTTCAGTCCCTCACCAGGTCAGTTTCTCCCCTCCCTCCCTCTCTCCCTCTCTCCCTCCCCCTCCCCCCCCTCCCCTCTCCCCCCTCCTCCTCCCACAGGGTCTGTCCCTCCTGAAGGTCGATGTAACTCTCTTCTTCAGTCTTCTCTATGAAGGTCACGCAGGTCAGTTTCTCCCTCCCTCCCTCCCTCCCTCCCTCCCTCCCTCCCTCCCTCCCTCCCTCCCCCTCCCTCCCTCCCCTCTCCCCCCTCCCTCCCTCCCTCCCTCCCCCTCTCCCCCTCCTCACCCACAGGGTCTGTAAGTGAAGACGATGTAACTCTCTTCTTCAGTCTTCTCTATGAAGGTCACGCAGGTCAGTTTCTCCCCTCCCTCCCTCTCCCCTCTCCCCCTCCCTCCCTCCCCTCCCCTCTCCCCCTCCTCACCCACAGGGTCTGTAAGTGAAGACGATGTAACTCTCTTCTTCAGTCTTCTCTATGAAGGTCACGCAGGTCAGTTTCTCCCCTCCCTCCCTCTCCCCTCCCTCCCTCCCTCCCCCCCTCCCTCCCTCTCCCTCCCTCCCTCCCTCCCTCCCTCCCTCCTCCCCCCTCCTCACCCACAGGGTCTGTAAGTGAAGACGATGTAACTCTCTTCTTCAGTCTTCTCTATGAAGGTCACGCAGGTCAGTTTCTCTCCCTCCCTCCCTCTCCCTCCCTCCCTCTCCCCCTCCCCTCCCTCTCCCCTCCCTCCCTCCCTCCCTCTCTCCCCCTCCTCACCCACAGGGTCTGTAAGTGAAGACGATGTAACTCTCTTCTTCAGTCTTCTCTATGAAGGTCACGCAGGTCAGTTCTCCCCTCCCTCCCTCTCCCTCCCTCCCTCCCTCCCTCTCCCTCCCCTCTCCCTCCCTCCCTCTCCAGTTTCTCCTCCCTCCTCTCTCCCTCCTCCTCTCCTCCTCCCTCCTCTCCTCCTCCCTTCCCCTCTTCCCCCTCCTCACCCACAGGGTCTGTAAGTGAAGACGATGTAACTCTCTTCTTCAGTCTTCTCTATGAAGGTCACGCAGGTCAGTTTCTCCCCTCCCTTCTCCCCTCCCTCCCTCCCTCTCCCCCCTCCCTCCCCTCCCTCCCTCTCCCCCTCCTCACCCACAGGGTCTGAAGACGATGTAACTCTCTTCTTCCCTCCACCCCTCCCTCCCTCTCCCCCCTCCTCACCCACAGGGTCTGTAAGTGAAGACGATGTAACTCTCTTCTTCAGTCTTCTCTATGAAGGTCACGCAGGTCAGTTTCTCCCAGTGACGCATCGCCTGCTTGAACATCGCTCTTTGACTGCCTGGAACACACAGAAACACACACTGTTATACACACACACACACACAGAAACACACACACACACACACACACACACACACACACACACACACACACACACACACACACACACACACACACACACTGTTACACACACACACACACACACACACACACACACACACACACACACACACACACTGTTACACACACACTGTTATACACACACTGTTACACACACACTGTTACACACACACACTGTTACACACACACTGTTATACACACACTGTTATACACACACACACACACACACACACACACAGGTCACACACACACACACACACACACACACACACACACACACACACACACACATGTTACACACACACACACACACACACACACTGTTATACACACACACACACTGTTACACACACACACACAGTTACATACACAGTCACTTCACACATGACACATACATATGACACACACTGTTACACACACCTGGCCAGATCCATCATACACACACACCACACACACACACACACACACACACACACAACACACACACACCACCACACCAGATCCACACACACACACTGACACAGTGTACATACACTGTTTCACTTCACTATGAGGTACACACACTGTTATACACACACTGTTATACACACACAGTTACACACACACACACACACAGTTACATACACACACACATACACACATGTTATAAAGTGGCCAGATCCATCATACATACTGACCAGTGTAGTTTCCTCCTATGAGGTAAGGTATGAGTCCTCCTGGCCAGATCCATCATACATACTGACCAGTGTAGTTTCCTCCTATGAGGTAAGGTATGAGTCCTCCTGGCCAGATCCATCATACATACTGACCAGTGTAGTTTCCTCCTATGAGGTAAGGTATGAGTCCTCCTGGCCAGATCCATCATACATACTGACCAGTGTAGTTTCCTCCTATGAGGTAAGGTATGAGTCCTCCTGGCCAGATCCATCATACATACTGACCAGTGTAGTTTCCTCCTATGAGGTAAGGTATGAGTCCTCCTGGCCAGATCCATCATACATACTGACCAGTGTAGTTTCCTCCTATGAGGTAAGGTATGAGTCCTCCTGGCCAGATCCATCATACATACTGACCAGTGTAGTTTCCTCCTATGAGGTAAGGTATGAGTCCTCCTGGCCAGATCCATCATACATACTGACCAGTGTAGTTTCCTCCTATGAGGTAAGGTATGAGTCCTCCTGGCCAGATCCATCATACATACTGACCAGTGTAGTTTCCTCCTATGAGGTAAGGTATGAGTCCTCCTGGCCAGATCCATCATACATACTGACCAGTGTAGTTTCCTCCTATGAGGTAAGGTATGAGTCCTCCTGGCCAGATCCATCATACATACTGACCAGTGTAGTTTCCTCCTATGAGGTAAGGTATGAGTCCTCCTGGCCAGATCCATCATACATACTGACCAGTGTAGTTTCCTCCTATGAGGTAAGGTATGAGTCCTCCTGGCCAGATCCATCATACATACTGACCAGTGTAGTTTCCTCCTATGAGGTAAGGTATGAGTCCTCCTGGCCAGATCCATCATACATACTGACCAGTGTAGTTTCCTCCTATGAGGTAAGGTATGAGTCCTCCTGGCCAGATCCATCATACATACTGACCAGTGTAGTTTCCTCCTATGAGGTAAGGTATGAGTCCTCCTGGCCAGATCCATCATACATACTGACCAGTGTAGTTTCCTCCTAGGTGTAGTTTCCTCCTATGAGGTAAGGTATGAGTCCTCCTGGCCAGATCCATCATACATACTGACCAGTGTAGTTTCCTCCTATGAGGTAAGGTATGAGTCCTCCTGGCCAGATCCATCATACATACTCACCAGTCTAGTTTCCTCCTATGAGGTAAGGTATGAGTCCTCCTGGCCAGATCCATCATACATACTGACCAGTCTAGTTTCCTCCTATGAGGTAAGGTATGAGTCCTCCTGGCCAGATCCATCATACATACTGACCAGTCTAGTTTCCTCCTATGAGGTAAGGTATGAGTCCTCCTGGCCAGATCCATCATACCATCATACATACTGACCAGTGTAGTTTCCTCCTATGAGGTAAGGTATGAGTCCTCCTGGCCAGATCCATCATACATACTGACCAGTCTAGTTTCCTCCTATGAGGTAAGGTATGAGTCCTCCTGGCCAGATCCATCATACATACTGACCAGTGTAGTTTCCTCCTATGAGGTAAGGTATGAGTCCTCCTGGCCAGATCCATCATACATACTGACCAGTGTAGTTTCCTCCTATGAGGTAAGGTATGAGTCCTCCTGGCCAGATCCATCATACATACTGACCAGTCTAGTTTCCTCCTATGAGGTAAGGTATGAGTCCTCCTGGCCAGATCCATCATACATACTGACCAGTGTAGTTTCCTCCTATGAGGTAAGGTATGAGTCCTCCTGGCCAGATCCATCATACATACTGACCAGTGTAGTTTCCTCCTATGAGGTAAGGTATGAGTCCTCCTGGCCAGATCCATCATACATACTGACCAGTGTAGTTTCCTCCTATGAGGTAAGGTATGAGTCCTCCTGGCCAGATCCATCATACATACTCACCAGTCTAGTTTCCTCCTATGAGGTAAGGTATGAGTCCTCCTGGCCAGATCCATCATATATACTCACCAGTGAAGTTTCCTCCTATGATGTAAGGTATGACTCCCCCTGGCCAGATCCTCTCAGCTCGGGAGGTTGCTGCTCTGGGAACACGATTCTTCACAACAACACTCCAGGCATTCTCTGTTTTCCCAAATCTAGCCGACTTCACAGTATTCCCACTCTTTACGGCTTTCCCAGCCTTCCCAGTCCTTCCAGCAGCTGTTTTCCCAGTCTGGGTCCTGGGACCGGAGGCTGATTCTTGACTGGAGTTCATAGGCCTATAGTCTGGAGGAGGAGAGGAGAGGAGAGGAGAGGAGAGGAGAGGAGAGGAGAGGAGATGAGATGAGATGAGATGAGATGAGATGAGATGAGATGAGATGAGATGAGATGAGATGAGATGAGATGAGATGAGATGAGATGAGAGAGAGCGGAGAGGAGAGGAGAGGAGAGGAGAGGAGAGAGAGGAGAGGAGAGGAGAGGAGAGGAGAGGAGATATCAGAGTCAAGCTATCGGTTGTGTAAGGATTACAATAACATAATACAAATTAATACTACAGCTGTGTAAAGACTATAGTAATATAATATATATATTAATACTACATTTCTGTAAATACTATAATAGTATAATATATTAATACTACAGCTGTGTAAATACTATAATAACATAATATACATTAATACTACAGCTTTGTAAAGACTATATTAATATAGTATATATTAATACTACAGCTGTGTAAAGTATTTAATAATACTATTTAATACTACAACTGTGTAAAGTATTTGATAATAGAATATGAATTAATACTACAGCTGTGTAAAGACTAATACTATAATATATATACTAATACTACATATCTGTAAAGACTATAATAATATAATATTTATTAATACTACATCTGTGTAAGGACTACAACAATATAATATGTATTAATACTACAGCTGTGTGAAGACTATAATAATATAGTATATATTAATACTATAGCTGTGTAAATTATTTAATAATATAATACTAATTAATTCTACAACTGTGTAAAGTATTTAAAAATATAATATGAATTAATACTACATCTGTGTAAAGACTACAACAATATCATATTTATTAATACCACATCTGTGTAAAAACGATAATAATCTAATATATATATATATACTAATACTACATCTGTGTAAAAACTATAACAATATAATATTTATTCATACTTAATCTGTGTAAAAACTATAACAATATAATATTTATTAATACTACATCCGTGTAAAGACTATAATAATCTAATATACATATATACTAATACTACATCTGTGTAAAAACTATAACAATATAATATTTACTAATACTACATCTGTGTAAAAACTATAACAATATAATATTTATTAATACTATATCTGTGTAAAGACTAGAATAATCTAATATATATATATATATATACTAATACTACATCTGTGTAAAGTATGTAATAATATAAGTATGTAATAATATAATATTTATTAATACTACATCTGTCACGCCTTGGTCTTAGTATTTTGTGTTTTCTTTAATTATTTGGTCAGGCCAGGGTGTGACATGGGTTTATGTTGTTGTATTTCGTATTGGGGTTTTTGTATTATTGGGATTGCGGCTGAGTAGGGGTGTTGTATGGGCTTGGCTGTCTGAGGCGGTTCTCAATCAGAGTCAGGTGATTCTTGTTGTCTCTGATTGGGAACCGTATTTAGGTAGCCTGGTTTCGCTTTGTATTTCGTGGGTGATTGTTCCTGTCTCTGTGTAGTTTCACCAGATAGGCTGTAATAGGTTTCATGTTCCTGTCTCTGTGTAGTTTCACCAGATAGGCTGTAATAGGTTTCATGTTCCTGTCTCTGTGTAGTTTCACCAGATAGGCTGTAATAGGTTTCATGTTCCTGTCTCTGTGTAGTTTCACCAGATAGGCTGTAATCAGGTTTCAGGCTGTTCCTGTCTCTGTGTAGTTTCACCAGATAGGCTGTAATAGGTTTCATGTTCCTGTCTCTGTGTAGTTTCACCAGATAGGCTGTAATAGGTTTCATGTTCCTGTCCTGTCACCTCTGTGTAGTTTCACCAGATAGGCTGTAATAGGTTTCATGTTCCTGTCTCTGTGTAGTTTCACCAGATAGGCTGTAATAGGTTTCATGTTCCTGTCTCTGTGTAGTTTCACCAGATAGGCTGTAATAGGTTTCATGTTCCTGTCTCTGTGTAGTTTCACCAGATAGGCTGTAATAGGTTTCATGTTCCTGTCTCTGTGTAGTTTCACCAGATAGGCTGTAATAGGTTTCATGTTCCGTTTGTTGTTTTCGTATTTGTTTAGTTATTTCATGTATCGTCATTCTCTTCATTAAAGAACATGAGTAACAACTACGCTGCATTTCGGTCCGACTCTCTTTCAACAAACGAAGAACGCCGTTACAACATCTGCGTAAAGACTATAATAATCTAATATACATATATACTAATACTACATCTGTGTAAAGACTGTAATTATATCATATTTATTAATACTACATCTGTGTAAAGACTATAATAATCTAATATACATATATACTAATACTACATCTGTGTAAAGTATGTAATTATATAATGTTTATTAATACTACATCTGTGTAAAGACTGTAATAATATAATGTTTATTAATACTACATCTGTGTAAAAACTATAATAATCTAATATATATATATACTAATACTACATCTGTGTAAAGACTATAATAATCTAATATACATATATACTAATACTACATCTGTGTAAAGACTGTAATTATATCATATTTATTAATACTACATCTGTGTAAAGACTATAATAATCTAATATACATATATACTAATACTACATCTGTGCAAAGACTGTAATTATATCATATTTATTAATACTACATCTGTGTAAAGACTATAATAATCTAATATACATATATACTAATACTACATCTGTGTAAAGACTGTAATAATATAATGTTTATTAATACTACATCTGTGTAAACACGTTTTTCTCCTATATCAATCTGTACAAAATACCCCATAATGACAAAGCAAAAGTTTCTTTGACATGTTTGCAAAAAAAAAATATTCAACCCCGAATTTATGACATTTACATCAGTATTCAGACCCTTTACTCAGGAGCACGTTTGGAGGCGATAACAGCCTTGAGTCTTCTTGGGTACCACGCTACTAGCTTGGCACACCTGTATTTGGGGAGTTTCTCCCATTCTTCTCTGCAGATACTCAAGCTCTGTGAGGTTGAATGGGCATCGTCGCTGCACAGCTATTTTCAGGTCTCTCCTGTGATATTCGATCGGGTTCAAGTCCGGGCTCTGGCTGGGCCACTCAAGGACATTCAGAGACTTGTCCCGAAGCCACTCCTACCTTGTCTTGGCCTTTTCCCCAGTCTGAGGTCCTGAGCTCTGGAGCAGGTTTTAATCAAGGACATTCAGAGACTAGTCCCTAAGCCACTCCTACCTTGTCTTGGCTGTGTGCTCAGGGTTGTTGTCCTGTTGGAAGGTGAACCTTTTCCCCAGTCTGAGGTCCTGAGCGCTCTGGAGCAGGTTTTCATCAAGGACATTCAGAGACTAGTCCCTAAGCCACTCCTACCTTGTCTTGGCTGTGTGCTCAGGGTTGTTGTCCTGTTGGAAGGTGAACCTTTTCCCCAGTCTGAGGTCCTGAGCACTCTGGAGCAGGTTTTCATCAAGGACATTCAGAGACTTGTCCCGAAGCCACTGCTACGTTGTCTCTGTACTTTGTTATCCTTGACGTTGTAGCATGTCAAGTCTCTTGTCTGTGACTAGTAGATTTTAATATACTAATAACCTATTCATTTATGGTGGAAACAAATCCTCAATTTCATTGTTGTGTAGTGTAAACTATTTTGGTTTTGCTGGTGTAAAGGTCGCGGGTCTCCCTCGACTCGGTAAAAAGAAAAATCTCGCTATTTGCACTTCTTTAGTTGAAGTTTACATTTACATTTACATTTAAGTCATTTAGCAGACGCTCTTATCCAGAGCGACTTACAAATTGGTGCAAACACCTATGACAACCAGTGGAACAGCCACTTGCATCTAAATCTTGTTGGGGGAGAAGGGGGTGAGAAGGATTACTTACCCTTACTTACCCTATCCTAGGTATTCCTTGAAGAGGTGGGGTTTCAGGTGTCTCCGGAAGGTGGTGATTGACTCCGCTGTCCTGGCGTCGTGAGGGAGTTTGTTCCACCATTGGGGGCCAGAGCAGCGAACAGTTTTGACTGGGCTGAGCGGGAACTGTACTTCCTCAGTGGTAGGGAGGCGAGCAGGCCAGAGGTGGATGAACGCAGTGCCCTTGTTTGGGTGTAGGGCCTGATCAGGGCCTGGAGGTACTGAGGTGCCGTTCCCTCACAGCTCCGTAGGCGAGCACCATGGTCTTGTAGCGGATGCGAGCTTCAACTGGAAGCCAGTGGAGAGAGCGGAGGAGCGGGGTGACGTGAGAGAACTTGGGAAGGTTGAACACCAGACGGGCTGCGGCGTTCTGGATGAGTTGTAGGGGTTTAATGGCACAGGCAGGGAGCCCAGCCAACAGCGAGTTGCAGTAGTCAAGACGGGAGATGACAAGTGCATGGATTAGGACCTGCGCCGCTTCCTGTGTGAGGCAGGGTCGTACTCTGCGGATGTTGTAGAGCATGAACCTACAGGAACGGGACACCGCCTTGATGTTAGTTGAGAACGTCAGGGTGTTGTCCAGGATCACGCCAAGGTTCTTAGCGCTCTGGGAGGAGGACACAATGGAGTTGTCAACCGTGATGGCGAGATCATGGAACGGGCAGTCCTTCCCCGGGAGGAAGAGGAGCTCCGTCTTGCTGAGGTTCAGCTTGAGGTGGTGATCCGTCATCCACACTGATATGTCTGCCAGACATGCAGAGATGCGATTCGCCACCTGGTCATCAGAAGGGGGAAAGGAGAAGATTAATTGTGTGTCGTCTGCATAGCAATGATAGGAGAGACCATGTGAGGTTATGACAGAGCCAAGTGACTTGGTGTATAGCGAGAATAAGAGAGGGCCTAGAACAGAGCCCTGGGGACACCAGTGGTGAGAGCGCGTGGTGAGGAGACAGATTCTCGCCACGCCACCTGGTAGGAGCGACCTGTCAGGTAGGACGCAATCCAAGCGTGGGCCGCGCCGGAGATGCCCAACTCGGAGAGGGTGGAGAGGAGGATCTGATGGTTCACAGTATCGAAGGCAGCCGATAGGTCTAGAAGGATGAGAGCAGAGGAGAGAGAGTTAGCTTTAGCAGTGCGGAGCGCCTCCGTGATACAGAGAAGAGCAGTCTCAGTTGAATGACTAGTCTTGAAACCTGACTGATTTGGATCAAGAAGGTCATTCTGAGAGAGATAGCGGTAGAGCTGGCCAAGGACGGCACGCTCAAGAGTTTTGGAGAGAAAAGAGAGAAGGGATACTGGTCTGTAGTTGTTGACATCGGAGGGATCGAGTGTAGGTTTTTTCAGAAGGGGTGCAACTCTCGCTCTCTTGAAGACGGGAGGGACGTAGCCAGCGGTCAGGGATGAGTTGATGAGCGAGGTGAGGTAAGGGAGAAGGTCTCCGGAAATGGTCTGGAGAAGAGAGGAGGGGATAGGGTCGAGCGGGCAGGTTGTTGGGCGGCCGGCCGTCACAAGACGCGAGATTTCATCTGGAGAGAGAGGGGAGAAAGAGGTCAGAGCATAGGGTAGGGCAGTGTGAGCAGAACCAGCGGTGTCGTTTGACTTAGCAAACGAGGATCGGATGTCATCGACCTTCTTTTCAAAATGGTTGACGAAGTCATCTGCAGAGAGGGAGGAGGGGGGAGGATTCAGGAGGGAGGAGAAGGTGGCAAAGAGCTTCCTAGGGTTAGAGGCAGATGCTTGGAATTTAGAATGGTAGAAAGTGGCTTTAGCAGCAGAGACAGAGGAGGAAAATGTAGAGAGGAGGGAGTGAAAGGATGCCAGGTCCGCAGGGAGGCGAGTTTTCCTCCATTTCTCGGCTGCCCGGAGCCCTGTTCTGTGAGCTCGCAATGAGTCGTCGAGCCACGGAGCGGGAGGGGAGGACCGAGCCGGCCTGGAGGATAGGGGACATAGAGAGTCAAAGGATGCAGTAAGGGAGGAGAGGAGGGTTGAGGAGGCAGAATCAGGAGATAGGTTGGAGAAAGTTTGAGCAGAGGGAAGAGATGATAGGATGGAAGAGGAGAGAGTAGCGGGGAGAGAGAGCGAAGGTTGGGACGGCGCGATACCATCCGAGTAGGGGCAGTGTGGGAAGTGTTGGATGAGAGCGAGAGGGAAAAGGATACAAGGTAGTGGTCGGAGACTTGGAGGGGAGTTGCAATGAGGTTAGTGGAAGAACAGCATCTAGTAAAGATGAGGTCAAGCGTATTGCCTGCCTTGTGAGTAGGGGGAAGGTGAGAGGGTGAGGTCAAAAGAGGAGAGGAGTGGAAAGAAGGAGGCAGAGAGGAATGAGTCAAAGGTAGACGTGGGGAGGTTAAAGTCGCCCAGAACTGTGAGAGGTGAGCCGTCCTCAGGAAAGGAGCTTATCAAGGCATCAAGCTCATTGATGAACTCTCCGAGGGAACCTGGAGGGCGATAAATGATAAGGATGTTAAGCTTGAAAGGGCTGGTAACTGTGACAGCATGGAATTCAAAGGAGGCAATAGACAGATGGGTAAGGGGAGAAAGAGAGAAAGACCACTTGAGAGTGATGAGGATCCCGGTGCCACCACCCCGCTGACCAGAAGCTCTCGGGGTGTGCGAGAACACGTGGGCGGACGAGGAGAGAGCAGTAGGAGTAGCAGTGTTATCTGTGGTGATCCATGTTTCCGTCAGTGCCAAGAAGTCAAGGGACTGGAGGGAGGCATAGGCTGAGATGAACTCTGCCTTGTTGGCCGCAGATCGGCAGTTCCAGAGGCTACCGGAGACCTGGAACTCCACGTGGGTCGTACGCGCTGGGACCACCAGATTAGGGTGGCCGCTTTGCCACGCGGTGTGGAGCGTTTGTATGGTCTGTGCAGAGAGGAGAGAACAGGGATAGACAGACACATAGTTGACAGGCTACAGAAAAGGCTACGCTAATGCAAGGAAATTGGAATGACAAGTGGACTACACGTCTCGAATGTTCAGAAAGTTAAGCTTACGTAGCAAGAATCTTATTGACTAAAATGATTAAAATGATACAGTACTGCTAAAGTAGGCTAGCTGGCAGTAGCTGCGTTGTTGGCACTACACTAATCAAGTCGTTCCGTTGAGTGTAATAATTTCTACAGTGCTGCTATTCGGGGGCTAGCTGGTTAGCTAGCAGTGTTGTTTACGTTACGTTGAGTTAAAAGAACGACAATAGCTGGCTAGCTAACCTAGGAAATCGGTCTAGACTACACAATTATCTTTGAAACAAAGACGGCTATGTAGCTAGCTATGTAGCTAGCTACGAACAAACAAATCAAACCGTTGTACTGTAATGAAATGAAAATGTGATACTCCTGACCGGTGATTGAATTCGAATCAGTAAACGTGTGGTGACGTTGGCTAGCTGTTAGCTGTTAGCTGTTGGCTAGCTAGCAGAGTCTCCTACGTTAAGGACGACAAATAGCTGGCTAGCGAACCTCAGTGAATTAAGATAATCACTCCAAGGCTACACACACTAAACTACACAATTATCTAGGAAACAAAGACAGCTATGTAGCTAGCTAACACTGAACTAATCAAGTCGTACAGTTGAGTGAATAGCACTACAGTGATGCTAATCTGTGTGCGTTAGCTAGCGTTGCTAACTCCTGGGCGAATAGCAGTGAAGGCTACGTTAGGGCGACGAAATACGATAATTATGCAATTATCTCTGATACAAGGACGGCTAAGTAGCTAGCTAAGAAGAATTGCTAAGATTAGACAAATCAACCTTTGTACTATAATGAAATGTAATGAAAAAGTTATACAACCTGCAGAGCGAAGTGCGAATGCGACCGCTCGCTCCAACCGGAACCGGTTGGAGCGAGTTTACTAAAGGAACCCTCTCTCTGGCTGGCCTGGGTTCTGTCCTCAGATTTCCCTCTGCAGAGTGTCTGGTCCAACCTGCTCCTCTTCCCTCTGCAGAGTGTCTGGTCCAACCTGCTCCTCTTCCCTCTGTAGAGTGTCTGGTCCAACCTGCTCCTCTTCCCTCTGCAGAGTGTCTGGTCCAACCTGCTCCTCTTCCCTCTGCAGAGTGTCTGGTCCAACCTGCTCCTCTTCCCTCTGCAGAGTGTCTGGTCCAACCTGCTCCTCTTCCCTCTGCAGAGTGTCTGGTCCAACCTGCTCCTCTTCCCTCTGCAGAGTGTCTGGTCCAACCTGCTCCTCTTCCCTCTGCAGAGTGTCTGGTCCAACCTGCTCCTCTTCCCTCTGCAGAGTGTCTGGTCCAACCTGCTCCTCTTCCCTCTATAGAGTGTCTGGTCCAACCTGCTCCTCTTCCCTCTGTAGAGTGTCTGGTCCAACCTGCTCCTCTTCCCTCTGCAGAGTGTCTGGTCCAACCTGCTCCTCTTCCCTCTGTAGAGTGTCTGGTCCAACCTGCTCCTCTTCCCTCTGCAGAGTGTCTGGTCCAACCTGCTCCTCTTCCCTCTGTAGAGTGTCTGGTCCAACCTGCTCCTCTTCCCTCTGTAGAGTGTCTGGTCCAACCTGCTCCTCTTCCCTCTGCAGAGTGTCTGGTCCAACCTGCTCCTCTTCCCTCTGTAGAGTGTCTGGTCCAACCTGCTCCTCTTCCCTCTGCAGAGTGTCTGGTCCAACCTGCTCCTCTTCCCTCTGCAGAGTGTCTGGTCCAACCTGCTCCTCTTCCCTCTGCAGAGTGTCTGGTCCAACCTGCTCCTCTTCCCTCTGTAGAGTGTCTGGTCCAACCTGCTCCTCTTCCCTCTGCAGAGTGTCTGGTCCAACCTGCTCCTCTTCCTTCTGCAGAGTGTCTGGTCCAACCTGCTCCTCTTCCCTCTGCAGAGTGTCTGGTCCAACCTGCTCCCTCTCCGCCTGGCTGTCAGCGGCAGCTCAACAATCCCCAACCGGTTCTCTCAATCGACCTCCACACCCAATCGACCTCCACACCCAATCGACCTCCACACCCAATCGACCTCCACACCCAATCGACCTCCACACCCAATCGACTCACACACTCACATGGCTCATACATACACACTGTCCCTCTCTCCCCTTTCCTTGGCCTCAATTTCTTACATCTCTCAGAGAAAATGACAATTTTCAGTGGTATTTCTTTACTGAACTCTGGAGACAACTAACATTGTCGCTGGGTGAGAACATCTGACAATGTGCTCTCCCATCCATGAAACATTTTGTCTGCGGGAACTCGCTCTTTTTCACTCCGTCCACTCGTCCAAGTGCCGATGTATTTGTGGCATGATGTGAACAGTACGAACTTGTGTCACTACCAAGGTCTAATGGTTTTAAATGACTGTTTTATATTGTCGGGAAACTCACTTGTAGAATTCGTTTGCGGTAGGTAGGTCTCTTAAAAAAGAGAAGCCGTGCAATGTTATCGAACCAAGGTGCCTAGTTATTCTTCTTTTGTTGATATCAGGTAACGTGCAACCTAACCCTGGCCCTGATATGTCTCCAAACCCCCTGCAACCTAACCCTGGCCCTGATATATCTCCAAACCCCCTGCAACCTGACCCTGGCCCTGATATGTCTCCAAACCCCCTGCAACCTAACCCTGGCCCTGATATGTCTCCAAACCCCTGCAACCAACCCTGGCCCTGACCCAAACCCCCTGGCCCTGATATGTCTCCAAACCCCTGCAACCTAACCCTGGCCCTGATATGTCTCCAAACCCCCTGCAACCTGACCCTGGCCCTGATATGTCTCCAAACCCCCTGCAACCTAACCCTGGCCCTATGTCTCCAAACCCCTGCAACCCACCCTAACCCTGATATGTCTCCAAACCCCTGCAACCTAACCCTGGCCCTGATATGTCTCCAAACCCCTGCAACCTGACCCTGGCCCTGATATGTCTCCAAACCCCTGCAACCTAACCCTGGCCCTGATATGTCTCCAAACCCCTGCAACCTAACCCTGGCCCTGATATGTCTCCAAACCCCCTGCAACCTAAACCCCCTGCAACCTGACCCTGGCCCTGATATGTCTCCAAACCCCTGCAACCTAACCTGGCCCTGATATGTCTCCATACCCCTGTCTCCAACCCCCTAACCCTGATATGTCTCCAAACCCCCTGCAACCTGACCCTGGCCCTGATATGTCTCCAAACCCCTGCAACCTGACCCTGGCCCTGATATGTCTCCAAACCCCCTGCAACCTAACCCTGATATGTCTCCAAACCCCTGCAACCTAACCCTGATATGTCTCCAAACCCCTGCAACCTAACCCTGGCCCTGATATGTCTCCAAACCCCCTGCAACCTAACCCCCTGATATGTCCCCAAACCCCTGCAACCTAACCCTGGCCCTGATATGTCTCCAAACCCCCTGCAACCTAACCCTGGCCCTGATATGTCTCCAAACCCCTGCAACCTAACCCTGGCCCTGATATGTCTCCAAACCCCTGCAACCTAACCCTGGCCCTGATATGTCTCCAAACCCCTGCAACCTGACCCTGGCCCTGATATGTCTCCAAACCCCTGCAACCTAACCCTGGCCCTGATATGTCTCCAAACCCCCTGCAACCTGACCCTGGCCCTGATATGTCTCCAAACCCCTGCAACCTGACCCTGGCCCTGATATGTCTCCAAACCCCTGCAACCTGACCCTGGCCCTGATATGTCTCCAAACCCCTGCAGCCTAACCCTGATATGTCTCCAAACCCCTGCACCCTAAACCCCTGATATGTCTCCAAACCCCCTGCAACCTGACCCTGGCCCTGATATGTCTCCAAACCCCCTGCAACCTAACCCTGGCCCTGATATGTCTCCAAACCCCCTGCAACCTGACCCTGGCCCTGATATGTCTCCAAACCCCTGCAACCTAACCCCCTGATATGTCTCCAAACCCCTGCAACCTAACCCTGGCCCTGATATGTCTCCAAACCCCTGCAACCTAACCCTGGCCCTGATATGTCTCCAAACCCCTGCAACCTAACCCTGGCCCTGATATGTCTCCAAACCCCTGCAACCTGACCCTGGCCCTGATATGTCTCCAAACCCCCTGCAACCTGACCCTGGCCCTGATATGTCTCCAAACCCCCTGCAACCTAACCCTGGCCCTGATATGTCTCCAAACCCCCTGCAACCTAACCCTGGCCCTGATATGTCTCCAAACCCCTGCAACCTAACCCTGGCCCTGATATGTCTCCAAACCCCTGCAACCTAACCCTGGCCCTGATATGTCTCCAAACCCCTGCAACCTACCCTGGCCCTGATATGTCTCCAAACCCCTGCAACCTAACCCTGGCCCTGATATGTCTCCAACCCCCTGCAACCTAACCCTGGCCCTGATATGTCTCCAAACCCCCTGCAACCTAACCCTGGCCCTGATATGTCTCCAAACCCCTGCAACCTAACCCTGGCCCTGATATGTCTCCAAACCCCCTGCAACCTAACCCTGGCCCTGATATGTCTCCAAACCCCTGCAACCTAACCCTGGCCCTGATATGTCTCCAAACCCCTGCAACCTAACCCTGGCCCTGATATGTCTCCAAACCCCCTGCAACCTAACCCTGGCCCTGATATGTCTCCAAACCCCTGCAACCTAACCCTGGCCCTGATATGTCTCCAAACCCCCTGCAACCTAACCCTGGCCCTGATATGTCTCCAAACCCCCTGCAACCTGACCCTGGCCCTGATATGTCTCCAAACCCCTGCAACCTGACCCTGGCCCTGATATGTCTCCAAACCCCTGCAACCTGACCCTGGCCCTGATATGTCTCCAAACCCCTGCAACCTAACCCTGGCCCTGATATGTCTCCAAACCCCTGCAACCTAAGCCTGGCCCTGATATGTCTCCAAACCCCCTGCAACCTAACCCTGGCCCTGATATGTCTCCAAACCCCTGCAACCTGACCCTGGCCCTGATATGTCTCCAAACCCCCTGCAACCTAACCCTGGCCCTGATATGTCTCCAAACCCCATGCAACCTAACCCTGGCCCTGATATGTCTCCAAACCCCCTGCAACCTAACCCTGGGCCTGATATGTCTCCAAACCCCCTGCAACCTGACCCTGGCCCTGATATGTCTCCAAACCCCCTGCAACCTGACCCTGGCCCTGATATGTCTCCAAACCCCCTGCAACCTAACCCTGATATGTCTCCAAACCCCCTGCAACCTAACCCTGGCCCTGATATGTCTCCAAACCCCCTGCAACCTGACCCTGGCCCTGATATGTCTCCAAACCCCTGCAACCTAACCCTGGCCCTGATATGTCTCCAAACCCCCTGCAACCTAACCCTGGCCCTGATATGTCTCCAAACCCCCTGCAACCTAACCCTGGCCCTGATATGTCTCCAGACCCCTGCAACCTAACCCTGGCCCTGATATGTCTCCAAACCCCTGCAACCTAACCCTGGCCCTGATATGTCTCCAAACCCCCTGCAACCTAACCCTGGCCCTGATATGTCTCCAAACCCCTGCAACCTAACCCTGGCCCTGATATGTCTCCAAACCCCCTGCAACCTGACCCTGGCCCTGATATGTCTCCAAACCCCCTGCAACCTAACCCTGATATGTCTCCAAACCCCCTGCAACCTAACCCTGCCCTGATATGTCTCCAGGCCCCCCTGCAACCTAACCCTGGCCCTGATATGTCTCCAAACCCCTGCAACCTGACCCTGGCCCTGATATGTCTCCAAACCCCTGCAACCTAACCCTGGCCCTGATGTGTCTCCAAACCCCTGCAACCTAACCCTGGCCCTGATATGTCTCCAAACCCCTGCAACCTAACCCTGGCCCTGATATGTCTCCAAACCCCTGCAACCTAACCCTGGCCCTGATATGTCTCCAAACCCCTGCAACCTAACCCTGGCCCTGATATGTCTCCAAACCCCTGCAACCTAACCCTGGCCTGATATGTCTCCAAACCCCCTGCAACCTAACCCTGGCCCTGATATGTCTCCAAACCCCTGCAACCTAACCCTGGCCCTGATATGTCTCCCAAACCCCTGCAACCTGACCCTGGCCCTGATATGTCTCCAAACCCCTGCAACCTAACCCTGGCCTGATATGTCTCCAAACCCCCTGCAACCTAACCCTGGCCCTGATATGTCTCCAAACCCCTGCAACCTAACCCTGGCCCTGATGTGTCTCCAAACCCCTGCAGCCTGACCCTGGCCCTGATGTGTCTCCAAGGCCCTGCAGCCTAACCCTGGCCTGATATGTCTCCAAACCCCTGCAGCCTAACCCTGGCCCTGATATGTCTCCAAACCCCTGCAGCCTAACCCTGGCCCTGATATGTCTCCAAACCCCTGCAACCTAACCCTGGCCTGATGTGTCTCCAGGCCCCTGCAACCTACCCTGCCCTGATATGTCTCCAAACCCCTGCAACCTGACCCTGGCCCTGATATGTCTCCAAACCCCTGCAACCTAGCCCCTGGCCCTGATATGTCTCCAGGCCCTGCAACCCCCTGCAACCCAACCCCTGCAGCCTGACCCTGATGTCTCCAAACCCCCTGCAACCTGACCCTGGCCCTGATATGTCTCCAACCCCTGCAACCTAACCTGGCCTGATGTGTCTCCAACCCCTGCAACCTGACCCTGGCCCTGATATGTCTCCAAACCCCCTGCAACCTAACCCTGGCCCTGATATGTCTCCAAACCCCCTGCAACCTAACCCTGATATGTCTCCAAACCCCTGCAACCTAACCCTGGCCCTGATGTGTCTCCAAACCCCCTGCAACCTAACCCTGGCCCTGATATGCCTCCAAACCCCATGCAACCTTACCCTGGCCCTGATATGTCTCCAAACCCCCTGCAACCTAACCCTGATATGTCTCCAAACCCCTGCAACCTAACCCTGATATGTCTCCAAACCCCCTGCAACCTGACCCTGGCCCTGATATGTCTCCAAACCCCCTGCAACCTAACCCTGGCCCTGATATGTCTCCAAACCCCTGCAACCTGACCCTGGCCCTGATATGTCTCCAAACCCCTGCAACCTAACCCTGGCCCTGATATGTCTCCAAACCCCTGCAACCTAACCCTGGCCTGATGTGTCTCCAAACCCCTGCAACCTAACCCTGGCCCTGATCTGTCTCCAAACCCCTGCAACCTAACCCTGGCCCTGATATGTCTCCAAACCCCCTGCAACCTAACTGGCCCTGATATGTCTCCAAACCCCCTGCAACCTAACCCTGGCCCTGATGTGTCTCCAAACCCCTGCAACCTAACCCTGGCCCTGATGTGTCTCCAAACCCCTGCAACCTGACCCTGGCCCTGATGTCTCTCCAACCCCCTGCAACCTAACCTGGCCTGATATGTCTCCAAACCCCTGCAACCTAACCCTGGCCCTGATGTGTCTCCAAACCCCTGCAGCCTGACCCTGGCCCTGATATGTCTCCAGGCCCCTGCAACCTAACCCTGGCCCTGATATGTCTCCAAACCCCTGCAACCAACCCTGGCCCTGATATGTCTCCAAACCCCCTGCAACCTGACCCTGGCCCTGATATGTCTCCAAACCCCTGCAGCCTAACCCTGGCCCTGATGTGTCTCCAAACCCCTGCAACCTAACCCTGGCCCTGATGTGTCTCCAAACCCCTGCAACCTAACCCTGCCCTGATATGTCTCCAAACCCCTGCAACCTAACCCTGGCCCTGATGTGTCTCCAAACCCCTGCAACCTGACCCTGGCCTGATATGTCTCCAAACCCCCTGCAACCTGACCCTGGCCTGATATGTCTCCAAACCCCTGCAACCTAACCCTGGGCCTGATGTGTCTCCAAACCCCCTGCAACCTGACCCTGGCCCTGATGTGTCTCCAAACCCCTGCAACCTAACCCTGGCCCTGATATGTCTCCAAACCCCTGCAACCCTAACCCTGGCCCTGATATGTCTCCAAACCCCCTGCAACCTGACCCTGGCCCTGATGTGTCTCCAACCCCTGCAACCTAACCCTGGCCTGATATGTCTCCAAACCCCCTGCAACCTGACCCTGGCCCTGATATGTCTCCAAACCCCTGCAACCTAACCCTGGCCTGATATGTCTCCAAACCCCTGCAACCTGACCCTGGCCCTGATATGTCTCCAAACCCCTGCAGCCTAACCCTGGCCCTGATGTGTCTCCAAACCCCTGCAACCTGACCCTGGCCCTGATGTGTCTCCAAACCCCTGCAACCTAACCCTGGCCCTGATGTGTCTCCAAACCCCCTGCAACCTGACCCCTGACCTGATATGTCTCCAAACCCCTGCAACCTAACCCTGGCCCTGATATGTCTCCAAACCCCCTGCAACCTGACCCTGGCCCTGATATGTCTCCAAACCCCTGCAACCTAACCCTGGCCCTGATATGTCTCCAAACCCCCTGCAACCTAACCCTGGCCCTGATGTGTCTCCAAACCCCTGCAACCTGACCCTGGCCCTGATATGTCTCCAAACCCCTGCAGCCTAACCCTGGCCCTGATATGTCTCCAAACCCCTGCAGCCTACCCTGGCCTGATGTGTCTCCAAACCCCTGCAACCTGACCCTGGCCCTGATGTGTCTCCAAACCCCTGCAACCTAACCCTGGCCCTGATATGTCTCCAAACCCCTGCAGCCTAACCCTGGCCCTGATGTGTCTCAAACCCCCTGCAACCTAACCCTGGCCCTGATATGTCTCCAAACCCCTGCAACCTGACCCTGGCCCTGATATGTCTCCAAACCCCTGCAACCTAACCCTGGCCCTGATGTGTCTCCAAGGCCCCCTGCAGCCTGACCCTGGCCTGATGTGTCTCCAAACCCCTGCAACCTAACCCTGGCCCTGATGTGTCTCCAGGCCCCCTGCAACCTGGCCCTGATGATGTGTCTCCAAACCCCTGCAACCTGACCCTGGCCCTGATATGTCTCCAAGGCCCTGCAACCTAACCCTGGCCCTGATGTGTCTCCAAACCCCTGCAGCCTAACCCTGGCCCTGATGTGTCTCCAAACCCCCTGCAGCCTAACCCTGGCCCTGATATGTCTCCAAACCCCTGCAACCTGACCCTGGCCTGATATGTCTCCAAACCCCTGCAACCTAACCCTGGCCCTGATGTGTCTCCAAACCCCTGCAGCCTAACCCTGGCCCTGATGTGTCTCCAAACCCCTGCAACCTGACCCTGGCCCTGATATGTCTCCAAACCCCTGCAACCTAACCCTGGCCCTGATGTGTCTCCAAACCCCTGCAACCTACCCTGGCCCTGATGTGTCTCCAAACCCCCTGCAACCTGACCCTGGCCCTGATATGTCTCCAAACCCCTGCAACCTAACCCTGGCCCTGATGTGTCTCCAAACCCCTGCAGCCTGACCCTGGCCTGATGTGTCTCCAAACCCCTGCAACCTAACCCTGCCCTGATATGTCTCCAAACCCCTGCAACCTGACCCTGGCCCTGATATGTCTCCAAACCCCTGCAACCTAACCCTGGCCCTGATATGTCTCCAAACCCCTGCAACCTAACCCTGGCCCTGATGTGTCTCCAAACCCCCTGCAACCTGACCCTGGCCCTGATGTGTCTCCAAACCCCTGCAACCTAACCCTGGCCCTGATATGTCTCCAAACCCCTGCAACCTAACCCTGGCCCTGATATGTCTCCAAACCCCTGCAACCTAACCCTGGCCCTGATATGTCTCCAAACCCCTGCAACCTAACCCTGGCCCTGATGTGTCTCCAACCCCTGCAGCCTAACCCTGGCCCTGATATGTCTCCAAACCCCCTGCAACCTAACCCTGGCCCTGATATGTCTCCAAACCCCTGCAACCTAACCCTGGCCCTGATGTGTCTCCAAACCCCTGCAACCTAACCCTGGCCTGATGTGTCTCCAAACCCCTGCAACCTAACCCTGGCCCTGATGTGTCTCCAAACCCCCTGCAACCTAACCCTGGCCCTGATATGTCTCCAGACCCCCTGCAACCTAACCCTGGCCCTGATATGTCTCCAAACCCCCTGCAACCTGACCCTGGCCCTGATATGTCTCCAAACCCCCTGCAACCTAACCCTGGCCCTGATATGTCTCCAAACCCACTGCAACCTAACCCTGGCCCTGATGTGTCTCCAAACCCCTGCAACCTAACCCTGGCCCTGATATGTCTCCAAACCCCTGCAACCTAACCCTGGCCCTGATATGTCTCCAAACCCCCTGCAGCCTAACCCTGGCCCTGATGTGTCTCCAAACCCCTGCAGCCTGACCCTAACCCTGATGTGTCTCCAAACCCCCTGCAACCTAACCCTGGCCCTGATATGTCTCCAAACCCCTGCAACCTAACCCTGGCCCTGATATGTCTCCAAACCCCTGCAACCTGACCCTGGCCTGATATGTCTCCAAACCCCTGCAACCTAACCCTGGCCCTGATATGTCTCCAAACCCCTGCAAGCCTGACCCTGGCCTGATGTGTCTCCAAACCCCTGCAACCTAACCCTGGCCCTGATGTGTCTCCAAACCCCTGCAACCTAACCCTGGCCCTGATGTGTCTCCAACCCCTGCAAGCCTAACCCTGGCCCTGATGTGTCTCCAAACCCCTGCAACCTGACCCTGGCCCTGATATGTCTCCAAACCCCTGCAACCTGACCCTGGCCCTGATGTGTCTCCAAACCCCTGCAACCTAACCCTGGCCCTGATATGCCTCCAAACCCCCTGCAACCTAACCCTGATGTGTCTCCAAACCCCCTGCAACCTAACCCTGGCCCTGATATGTCTCCAAACCCCCTGCAACCTGACCCTGGCCCTGATATGTCTCCAAACCCCCTGCAACCTGACCCTGGCCCTGATATGTCTCCAAACCCCTGCAACCTAACCCTGATGTGTCTCCAAACCCCTGCAACCTAACCCTGGCCCTGATATGTCTCCAAACCCCTGCAACCTAACCCTGGGCCTGATATGTCTCCAAACCCCCTGCAACCTGACCCTGGCCCTGATATGTCTCCAAACCCCCTGCAACCTAACCCTGATATGTCTCCAAACCCCCTGCAACCTGACCCTGGGCCTGATATGTCTCCAAACCCCCTGCAACCTAACCCTGGCCCTGATATGTCTCCAAACCCCTGCAACCTAACCCTGGCCCTGATATGTCTCCAAACCCCTGCAACCTAACCCTGGCCTGATATGTCTCCAAACCCCTGCAACCTGACCCTGGCCCTGATATGTCTCCAAACCCCTGCAACCTGACCCTGGCCTGATATGTCTCCAAACCCCTGCAACCTAACCCTGGCCCTGATATGTCTCCAAACCCCTGCAACCTAACCCTGGCCTGATATGTCTCCAAACCCCTGCAACCTAACCCTGGGCCTGATATGTCTCCAAACCCCCTGCAACCTGACCCTGGCCCTGATATGTCTCCAAACCCCCTGCAACCTGACCCTGGCCCTGATATGTCTCCAAACCCCCTGCAACCTAACCCTGGCCCTGATATGTCTCCAAACCCCTGCAACCTAACCCTGGCCCTGATGTGTCTCCAAACCCCTGCAGCCTAACCCTGGCCCTGATGTGTCTCCAAACCCCTGCAACCTAACCCTGGCCCTGATATGTCTCCAAACCCCTGCAACCTAACCCTGGCCCTGATATGTCTCCAAACCCCCTGCAACCTAACCCTGGCCCTGATATGTCTCCAAACCCCTGCCTGACCCTGGCCCTGATGTGTCTCCAAACCCCTGCAACCTAACCCTGGCCCTGATATGTCTCCAAACCCCTGCAACCTAACCCTGGCCTGATATGTCTCCAAACCCCTGCAACCTGACCCTGGCCCTGATGTGTCTCCAAACCCCTGCAGCCTAACCCCCTGATATGTCTCCAAACCCCTGCAACCAACCCTGGCCTGATATGTCTCCAAACCCCTGCAACCTGGCCCTGATATGTCTCCAAACCCCTGCAGCCTGACCCTGGCCCTGATATGTCTCCAAACCCCTGCAACCTAACCCTGGCCCTGATATGTCTCCAAACCCCTGCAACCTGACCCTGGCCCTGATATGTCTCCAAACCCCTGCAACCTGACCCTGGCCTGATGTGTCTCCAAACCCCTGCAACCTAACCCTGCCCTGATATGTCTCCAAACCCCTGCAACCTGACCCTGGCCCTGATATGTCTCCAAACCCCTGCAACCTGACCCTGGCCCTGATGTGTCTCCAAACCCCTGCAACCTAACCCTGGCCCTGATATGTCTCCAAACCCCTGCAACCTGACCCTGGCCTGATGTGTCTCCAAACCCCTGCAACCTAACCCCTCCAAACCCCCCTAACCCTGGCCTGATATGTCTCCAAACCCCTGCAACCTAACCCTGGCCCTGATATGTCTCCAAACCCCTGCAACCTAACCCTGGCCTGATGTGTCTCCAACCCCTGCAACCTGACCCTGGCCTGATGTGTCTCCAAACCCCTGGCCTGGCCCTGATATGTCTCCAAACCCCTGCAACCTGACCCTGGCCCTGATATGTCTCCAAACCCCTGCAACCTAACCCTGGCCTGATGTGTCTCCAAACCCCTGCAACCTAACCCTGGCCCTGATATGTCTCCAAACCCCTGCAGCCTAACCCTGGCCCTGATGTGTCTCCAAACCCCTGCAGCCTGACCCTGGCCTGATGTGTCTCCAAACCCCTGCAACCTGACCCTGGCCCTGATATGTCTCCAAACCCCTGCAGCCTAACCCTGGCCCTGATGTGTCTCCAAACCCCTGCAACCTGACCCTGGCCCTGATATGTCTCCAAACCCCTGCAACCTAACCCTGGCCTGATATGTCTCCAAACCCCTGCAACCTGACCCTGGCCCTGATATGTCTCCAAACCCCTGCAACCTAACCCTGGCCCTGATGTGTCTCCAAACCCCCTGCAACCTAACCCTGGCCTGATGTGTCTCCAAACCCCTGCAGCCTAACCCTGGCCCTGATGTGTCTCCAAACCCCTGCAAGCCTAACCCTGGCCTGATATGTCTCCAAACCCCTGCAACCTAACCCTGGCCCTGATATGTCTCCAAACCCCTGCAACCTGACCCTGGCCCTGATATGTCTCCAAACCCCTGCAACCTGACCCCCTGATATGTCTCCAAACCCCTGCAACCTAACCCTGCCTGATGTGTCTCCAAACCCCCTGCAACCTAACCCTGGCCCTGATGTGTCTCCAAACCCTGCAACCTAACCCTGGCCCTGATATGTCTCCAAACCCCTGCACCTGACCCTGGCCCTGATATGTCTCCAAACCCCCTGCAACCTGACCCTGGCCCTGATATGTCTCCAAACCCCTGCAGCCTAACCCTGGCCTGATATGTCTCCAAACCCCTGCAACCTGACCCTGGCCCTGATATGTCTCCAAACCCCCTGCAACCTAACCCTGGCCCTGATATGTCTCCAAACCCCTGCAACCTGACCCTGGCCCTGATATGTCTCCAAACCCCTGCAACCTAACCCTGGCCCTGATGTGTCTCCAAACCCCTGCACCTGACCCTAACCTGATATGTCTCCAAACCCCTGCAGCCTAACCCTGGCCTGATGTGTCTCCAAACCCCTGCAGCCTAACCCTGGCCTGATATGTCTCCAAACCCCCTGCAACCTAACCCTGGCCCTGATATGTCTCCAAACCCCTGCAACCTAACCCTGGCCCTGATATGTCTCCAAACCCCTGCAACCTGACCCTGGCCCTGATATGTCTCCAAACCCCTGCAACCTGACCCTGGCCCTGATATGTCTCCAAACCCCTGCAACCTGACCCTGGCCCTGATATGTCTCCAAACCCCTGCAACCTAACCCTGGCCTGATGTGTCTCCAAACCCCTGCAACCTAACCCTGGCCCTGATATGTCTCCAAACCCCTGCAACCTGACCCTGGCCCTGATATGTCTCCAAACCCCTGCAACCTAACCCTGGCCCTGATGTGTCTCCAAACCCCTGCAACCTAACCCTGGCCTGATATGTCTCCAAACCCCTGCAACCTAACCCTGGCCCTGATATGTCTCCAAACCCCTGCAACCTAACCCTGGCCCTGATATGTCTCCAAACCCCTGCAACCTAACCCTGGCCCTGATATGTCTCCAAACCCCTGCAACCTAACCCTGGCCCTGATATGTCTCCAAACCCCTGCAACCTAACCCTGGCCCTGATGTGTCTCCAAACCCCTGCAACCTAACCCTGGCCCTGATATGTCTCCAAACCCCTGCAACCTAACCCTGGCCCTGATATGTCTCCAAACCCCCTGCAACCTGACCCTGGCCCTGATATGTCTCCAAACCCCCTGCAACCTAACCCTGATGTGTCTCCAAACCCCCTGCAACCTGACCCTGGCCCTGATATGTCTCCAAACCCCCTGCAACCTAACCCTGGCCCTGATATGTCTCCAAACCCCTGCAACCTGACCCTGGCCCTGATATGTCTCCAAACCCCCTGCAACCTGACCCTGGCCCTGATATGTCTCCAAACCCCCTGCAACCTAACCCTGGCCCTGATATGTCTCCAAACCCCTGCAACCTAACCCTGGCCCTGATATGTCTCCTAACCCCCTGCAACCTAACCCTGGCCCTGATGTGTCTCCAAACCCCTGCAACCTAACCCTGGCCCTGATATGTCTCCAAACCCCCTGCAACCTGACCCTGGCCTGATGTGTCTCCAAACCCCCTGCAACCTGACCCTGGCCCTGATATGTCTCCAAACCCCCTGCAACCTGACCCTGGCCCTGATATGTCTCCAAACCCCCTGCAACCTAACCCTGGTCCTGATATGTCTCCAAACCCCTGCAAGGCCCTGACCCTGGCCTGATATGTCTCCAGCCCCCTGCAACCTAACCCTGCCCTGATGTGTCTCCAAACCCCTGCAACCTGACCCTGGCCCTGATATGTCTCCAAACCCCTGCAACCTAACCCTGGCCCTGATATGTCTCCAAACCCCTGCAACCTAACCCTGGCCCTGATATGTCTCCAAGGCCCCTGCAACCTAACCCTGGCCCTGATATGTCTCCAAACCCCTGCAACCTAACCCTGGCCCTGATATGTCTCCAAACCCCTGCAACCTAACCCTGGCCCTGATATGTCTCCAAACCCCTGCAACCTAACCCTGGCCCTGATATGTCTCCAAACCCCTGCAACCTGACCCTGGCCCTGATATGTCTCCAAACCCCTGCAACCTGACCCTGGCCCTGATATGTCTCCAAACCCCTGCAACCTGACCCTGGCCTGATATGTCTCCAAACCCCTGCAACCTAACCCCCTGATGTGTCTCCAAACCCCTGCAACCTAACCCTGGCCCTGATATGTCTCCAAACCCCTGCAACCTAACCCTGGCCCTGATGTGTCTCCAAACCCCTGCAACCTAACCCTGGCCCTGATATGTCTCCAAACCCCTGCAACCTAACCCTGGCCCTGATATGTCTCCAACCCCCTGCAACCTGACCCTGGCCCTGATATGTCTCCAAACCCCTGCAACCTAACCCTGGCCCTGATATGTCTCCAAACCCCTGCAACCTAACCCTGGCCCTGATATGTCTCCAAACCCCTGCAACCTAACCCTGGCCTGATATGTCTCCAAACCCCTGCAACCTGACCCTGGCCCTGATATGTCTCCAAACCCCTGCAGCCTGACCCCCTGATGTGTCTCCAAACCCCCTGCAACCTGACCCTGGGCCTGATATGTCTCCAAACCCCCTGCAACCTAACCCTGATATGTCTCCAAACCCCCTGCAACCTAACCCTGGCCCTGATATGTCTCCAAACCCCCTGCAACCTAACCCTGGCCCTGATATGTCTCCAAACCCCCTGCAACCTGACCCTGGCCCTGATATGTCTCCAAACCCCTGCAACCTGACCCTGGCCCTGATATGTCTCCAAACCCCCTGCAACCTAACCCTGGCCCTGATATGCCTCCAAACCCCATGCAACCTAACCCTGGCCCTGATATGTCTCCAAACCCCCTGCAACCTAACCCTGGGCCTGATATGTATCCAAACCCCCTGCAACCTGACCCTGGCCCTGATATGTCTCCAACCCCCTGCAACCTGACCCTGGCCCTGATATGTCTCCAAACCCCTGCAACCTAACCCTGGCCCTGATATGTCTCCAAACCCCCTGCAACCTAACCCTGGCCCTGATATGTCTCCAAACCCCCTGCAACCTAACCCTGGCCCTGATATGTCTCCAAACCCCCTGCAACCTAACCCTGGCCCTGATATGTCTCCAAACCCCCTGCAACCTAACCCTGGCCCTGATATGTCTCCAAACCCCCTGCAACCTAACCCTGCCCTGATGTGTCTCCAAACCCCTGCAACCTAACCCCCTGATATGTCTCCAAACCCCTGCAACCTAACCCTGGCCCTGATATGTCTCCAAACCCCTGCAACCTAACCCTGGCCTGATATGTCTCCAAACCCACTGCAACCTAACCCTGGCCCTGATATGTCTCCAAACCCCTGCAACCTGACCCTGGCCCTGATATGTCTCCAAACCCCCTGCAACCTACCCCTGATATGTCTCCAAACCCCCTGCAACCTAACCCTGGCCCTGATATGTCTCCAAACCCCCTGCAACCTAACCCTGGCCTGATGTGTCTCCAAACCCCTGCAACCTGACCCTGGCCCTGATATGTCTCCAACCCCCTGCAACCTAACCCTGGCCCTGATATGTCTCCAAACCCCCTGCAACCTAACCCTGGCCCTGATATGTCTCCAAACCCCCTGCAACCTGACCCTGGCCCTGATATGTCTCCAAACCCCTGCAACCTAACCCTGGCCCTGATATGTCTCCAAACCCCCTGCAACCTAACCCTGGCCCTGATATGTCTCCAAACCCCCTGCAACCTGACCCTGGCCTGATATGTCTCCAAACCCCCTGCAACCTGACCCTGGCCCTGATATGTCTCCAAACCCCTGCAACCTGACCCTGGCCCTGATATGTCTCCAAACCCCTGCAACCTGACCCTGGCCTGATATGTCTCCAAACCCCTGCAACCTAACCCTGGCCCTGATATGTCTCAAACCCCTGCAACCTAACCCTGGCCCTGATATGTCTCCAAACCCCTGCAACCTGACCCTGGCCCTGATATGTCTCCAAACCCCTGCAACCTAACCCTGGCCTGATATGTCTCCAAACCCCTGCAACCTAACCCTGGCCCTGATATGTCTCCAAACCCCTGCAACCTAACCCTGGCCCTGATATGTCTCCAAACCCCTGCAACCTGACCCTGGCCCTGATATGTCTCCAAACCCCTGCAACCTAACCCTGGCCTGATGTGTCTCCAAACCCCTGCAACCTAACCCCCTGATGTGTCTCCAAACCCCTGCAACCTAACCCTGGCCCTGATATGTCTCCAAACCCCTGCAACCTAACCCTGGCCCTGATATGTCTCCAAACCCCTGCAACCTAACCCTGGCCTGATATGTCTCCAAACCCCTGCAACCTAACCCTGGCCCTGATATGTCTCCAAACCCCTGCAACCTGACCCTGGCCCTGATATGTCTCCAAACCCCTGCAACCTAACCCTGGCCTGATATGTCTCCAAACCCCTGCAACCTGACCCTGGCCCTGATATGTCTCCAAACCCCTGCAACCTAACCCTGGCCTGATGTGTCTCCAAACCCCTGCAACCTAACCCTGGCCCTGATATGTCTCCAAACCCCTGCAACCTGACCCTGGCCCTGATATGTCTCCAAACCCCTGCAACCTGACCCTGGCCCTGATGTCCAAACCCCTGCAACCTGACCCTGGCCTGATGTGTATCCAAACCCCCTGCAACCTAACCCTGGCCCTGATATGTCTCCAAACCCCCTGCAACCTGACCCTGGCCCTGATATGTCTCCAAACCCCTGCAACCTAACCCTGGCCCTGATATGTCTCCAAACCCCTGCAACCTAACCCTGATGATGTGTCTCCAAACCCCTGCAACCTAACCCTGGCCCTGATATGTCTCCAAACCCCTGCAACCTAACCCTGGCCCTGATATGTCTCCAAACCCCTGCAACCTAACCCTGGCCCTGATATGTCTCCAAACCCCCTGCAACCTAACCCTGGCCCTGATATGTCTCCAAACCCCTGCAACCTAACCCTGGCCTGATGTGTCTCCAAACCCCTGCAACCTGACCCTGGCCCTGATATGTCTCCAAACCCCTGCAACCTAACCCTGGCCCTGATATGTCTCCAAACCCCTGCAACCACCCTGGCCTGATATGTCTCCAAGGCCCCTGCAACCTAACCCTGGCCCTGATATGTCTCCAGGCCCCCTGCAACCTAACCCTGGCCCTGATATGTCTCCAAACCCCCTGCAAGCCTGACCCTGGCCTGATATGTCTCCAAGGCCCCTGCAACCTAACCCTGGCCCTGATATGTCTCCAAACCCCTGCAACCTAACCCTGGCCCTGATATGTCTCCAAACCCCTGCAACCTGACCCTGGCCCTGATATGTCTCCAAACCCCTGCAACCTGACCCTGGCCCTGATATGTCTCCAAACCCCTGCAACCTAACCCTGGCCCTGATATGTCTCCAAACCCCTGCAACCTAACCCTGGCCCTGATATGTCTCCAAACCCCTGCAACCTAACCCTGGCCCTGATATGTCTCCAAACCCCTGCAACCTAACCCTGGCCCTGATATGTCTCCAAACCCCTGCAACCTGACCCTGGCCCTGATATGTCTCCAAACCCCTGCAACCTAACCCTGGCCCTGATATGTCTCCAAACCCCTGCAACCTAACCCTGGCCTGATATGTCTCCAAACCCCTGCAACCTAACCCTGGCCCTGATATGTCTCCAAACCCCTGCAACCTGACCCTGGCCCTGATATGTCTCCAAACCCCTGCAACCTGACCCTGGCCCTGATATGTCTCCAAACCCCTGCAACCCTGACCCTGGCCCTGATATGTCTCCAAACCCCTGCAACCTAACCCTGGCCCTGATATGTCTCCAAACCCCTGCAACCTAACCCTGGCCCTGATATGTCTCCAAACCCCTGCAACCTAACCCTGGCCCTGATATGTCTCCAAACCCCTGCAACCTGACCCTGGCCCTGATATGTCTCCAAACCCCTGCAACCTAACCCTGGCCCTGATATGTCTCCAAACCCCTGCAACCTGACCCTGGCCCTGATATGTCTCCAAACCCCTGCAACCTAACCTGCCCTGATGTGTCTCCAAACCCCTGCAACCTAACCCTGGCCCTGATATGTCTCCAAACCCCTGCAACCTAACCCTGGCCCTGATATGTGTCTCCAAACCCCTGCAACCTGACCCTGGCCCTGATATGTCTCCAAACCCCCTGCAACCTAACCCTGGCCCTGATATGTCTCCAAACCCCTGCAACCTAACCCTGGCCCTGATATGTCTCCAAACCCCTGCAACCTAACCCTGGCCCTGATATGTCTCCAAACCCCAGCAACCTAACCCTGGCCCTGATATGTCTCCAAACCCCTGCAACCTAACCCTGGCCCTGATATGTCTCCAAACCCCCTGCAACCTAACCCTGGCCCTGATATGTCTCCAAACCCCCTGCAACCTAACCCTGGCCCTGATATGTCTCCAAACCCCCTGCAACCTGACCCTGGCCCTGATATGTCTCCAAACCCCCTGCAACCTAACCCTGGCCCTGATATGTCTCCAAACCCCCTGCAACCTAACCCTGGCCCTGATATGTCTCCAAACCCCTGCAACCTAACCCTGGCCCTGATATGTCTCCAAACCCCTGCAACCTGACCCTGGCCCTGATATGTCTCCAAACCCCTGCAACCTGACCCTGGCCCTGATATGTCTCCAAACCCCCTGCAACCTAACCCTGGCCCTGATATGTCTCCAAACCCCTGCAACCTAACCCTGGCCCTGATATGTCTCCAAACCCCCTGCAACCTGACCCTGGCCCTGATATGTCTCCAAACCCCCTGCAACCTGACCCTGGCCCTGATATGTCTCCAAACCCCTGCAACCTAACCCTGGCCCTGATATGTCTCCAAACCCCTGCAACCTAACCCTGGCCCTGATATGTCTCCAAACCCCTGCAACCTAACCCTGGCCCTGATATGTCTCCAAACCCCTGCAACCTGACCCTGGCCCTGATATGTCTCCAAACCCCTGCAACCTAACCCTGGCCTGATATGTCTCCAAACCCCTGCAACCTAACCCCTGATATGTCTCCAAACCCCCTGCAACCTGACCCTGGCCCTGATATGTCTCCAAACCCCTGCAACCTAACCCTGGGCCTGATATGTCTCCAAACCCCTGCAACCTAACCCTGGCCTGATATGTCCCAAACCCCCTGCAACCTAACCCTGGCCCTGATATGTCAACCCCAAACCCCTGCAACCTGACCCTGGCCCTGATATGTCTCCAACCCCCTGCAACCTGACCCTGGCCCTGATATGTCTCCAAACCCCTGCAACCTAACCCTGGCCCTGATATGTCTCCAAACCCCTGCAACCTAACCCTGGCCTGATATGTCTCCAAACCCCTGCAACCTAACCCTGGCCCTGATATGTCTCCAAACCCCTGCAACCTAACCCTGGCCCTGATATGTCTCCAAACCCCTGCACCCTAACCCTGGCCCTGATATGTCTCCAAACCCCTGCAACCTAACCCTGGCCCTGATGTGTCTCCAAACCCCTGCAACCTAACCCTGGCCCTGATATGTCTCCAAACCCCTGCAACCTGACCCTGGCCCTGATATGTCTCCAAACCCCTGCAACCTAACCCTGGCCCTGATATGTCTCCAAACCCCTGCAACCTAACCCCCTGATATGTCTCCAAACCCCTGCAACCTAACCCTGGCCCTGATATGTCTCCAAACCCCTGCAACCTAACCCTGGCCCTGATATGTCTCCAAACCCCTGCAACCTAACCCTGGCCCTGATATATGTCTCCAAACCCCTGCAACCTGACCCTGGCCCTGATATGTCTCCAAACCCCTGCAACCTGACCCTGCCCTGATATGTCTCCAACCCCTGCAACCTGACCCTGGCCCTGATGTGTCTCCAAACCCCCTGCAACCTAACCCTGGCCCTGATATGTCTCCAAACCCCTGCAACCAACCCTGGCCTGATATGTCTCCAAACCCCTGCAACCTAACCCTGGCCCTGATATGTCTCCAAACCCCTGCAACCTAACCCTGGCCCTGATATGTCTCCAAACCCCTGCAACCTAACCCTGGCCCTGATATGTCTCCAAACCCCTGCAACCTAACCCTGGCCCTGATATGTCTCCAAACCCCTGCAACCTAACCCTGGCCCTGATATGTCTCCAAACCCCCTGCAACCTGACCCTGGCCCTGATATGTCTCCAAACCCCCTGCAACCTGACCCTGGCCCTGATATGTCTCCAAACCCCCTGCAACCTACCCTGGCCCTGATATGTCTCCAAACCCCTGCAACCTAACCCTGGCCCTGATATGTCTCCAAACCCCCTGCAACCTAACCCTGGCCCTGATATGTCTCCAAACCCCCTGCAACCTAACCCTGGCCCTGATATGTCTCCAAACCCCCTGCAACCTGACCCTGGCCCTGATATGTCTCCAAACCCCCTGCAACCTAACCCTGGCCCTGATATGTCTCCAAACCTCCTGCAACCTAACCCTGGCCCTGATATGTCTCCAAACCCCTGCAACCTGACCCTGGCCCTGATATGTCTCCAAACCCCCTGCAACCTGACCCTGGCCCTGATATGTCTCCAAACCCCTGCAACCTACCCTGCCCTGATATGTCTCCAAACCCCTGCAACCTAACCCTGGCCTGATATGTCTCCAAACCCCTGCAACCTAACCCTGGCCCTGATGTGTCTCCAAACCCCTGCAACCTGACCCTGGCCTGATATGTCTCCAAACCCCTGCAACCTGACCCTGGCCCTGATATGTCTCCAAACCCCTGCAACCTGACCCTGGCCCTGATATGTCTCCAAACCCCTGCAACCTAACCCTGGCCCTGATATGTCTCCAAACCCCTGCAACCTAACCCTGGCCCTGATATGTCTCCAAACCCCTGCAACTAACCCTGGCCCTGATATGTCTCCAAACCCCTGCAACCTGACCCTGGCCCTGATATGTCTCCAAACCCCTGCAACCTAACCCTGGCCCTGATATGTCTCCAAACCCCTGCAACCTAACCCTGGCCCTGATATGTCTCCAAACCCCTGCAACCTAACCCTGGCCCTGATATGTCTCCAAACCCCTGCAACCTGACCCTGGCCCTGATATGTCTCCTCCCCCTGCAACCTACCCTGGCCTGATATGTCTCCAAACCCCTGCAACCTGACCCTGCCCTGATATGTCTCCAAACCCCTGCAACCTAACCCTGGCCTGATATGTCTCCAAACCCCTGCAACCTAACCCTGGCCCTGATATGTCTCCAAACCCCTGCAACCTAACCCTGGCCCTGATATGTCTCCAAACCCCTGCAACCTGACCCTGGCCCTGATATGTCTCCAAACCCCTGCAACCTGACCCTGGCCCTGATATGTCTCCAAACCCCTGCAACCTAACCCTGGCCCTGATATGTCTCCAAACCCCTGCAACCTAACCCTGGCCTGATATATGTCTCCAAACCCCCTGCAACCTAACCCTGGCCCTGATATGTCTCCAAACCCCTGCAACCTGACCCTGGCCCTGATATGTCTCCAAACCCCTGCAACCTAACCCTGGCCCTGATATGTCTCCAAACCCCTGCAACCTAACCCTGGCCCTGATATGTCTCCAAACCCCTGCAACCTAACCCTGGCCCTGATATGTCTCCAAACCCCTGCAACCTGACCCTGGCCCTGATATGTCTCCAAACCCCTGCAACCTGACCCTGGCCCTGATATGTCTCCAAACCCCTGCAACCTCCAAACCCCTAACCCCTGATATGTCTCCAAACCCCTGCAACCTAACCCTGGCCCTGATATGTCTCCAAACCCCTGCACCTGACCCTGGCCCTGATATGTCTCCAAACCCCTGCAACCTAACCCTGGCCCTGATATGTCTCCAAACCCCTGCAACCTAACCCTGGCCCTGATATGTCTCCAAACCCCTGCAACCTAACCCTGGCCCTGATATGTCTCCAAACCCCTGCAACCTAACCCTGGCCCTGATATGTCTCCAAACCCCTGCAACCTAACCCTGGCCCTGATATGTCTCCAAACCCCTGCAACCTAACCCTGGCCCTGATATGTCTCCAAACCCCTGCAACCTAACCCTGGCCCTGATATGTCTCCAAACCCCTGCAACCTGACCCTGGCCCTGATATGTCTCCAAACCCCTGCAACCAACCCCCTGATATGTCTCCAACCCCCTGCAACCTAACCCTGGCCCTGATATGTCTCCAAACCCCTGCAACCTAACCCTGGCCCTGATATGTCTCCAAACCCCTGCAACCTGACCCTGGCCCTGATATGTCTCCAAACCCCTGCAACCTAACCCTGGCCCTGATATGTCTCCAAACCCCTGCAACCTAACCCTGGCCCTGATATGTCTCCAAACCCCTGCAACCTAACCCTGGCCCTGATATGTCTCCAAACCCCTGCAACCTAACCCTGGCCCTGATATGTCTCCAAACCCCTGCAACCTAACCCTGGCCCTGATATGTCTCCAAACCCCTGCAACCTAACCCTGGCCCTGATATGTCTCCAAACCCCTGCAACCTGACCCTGGCCCTGATATGTCTCCAAACCCCTGCAACCTAACCCTGGCCCTGATATGTCTCCAAACCCCTGCAACCTAACCCTGGCCCTGATATGTCTCCACCCCTGCAACCTGACCCTGGCCCTGATATGTCTCCAAACCCCTGCAACCTGACCCTGGCCCTGATATGTCTCCAAACCCCCCTGCAACCTGACCCTGGCCCTGATATGTCTCCAAACCCCTGCAGCCTAACCCTGGCCCTGATATGTCTCCAAACCCCTGCAACCTAACCCTGGCCCTGATATGTCTCCAAACCCCTGCAACCTAACCCTGGCCCTGATATGTCTCCAAACCCCTGCAACCTGACCCTGGCCCTGATATGTCTCCAAACCCCTGCAACCCTAACCCTGGCCCTGATATGTCTCCAAACCCCTGCAACCTGACCCTGGCCTGATATGTCTCCAAACCCCTGCAACCTAACCCCCTGATATGTCTCCAAACCCCTGCAACCTAACCCTGGCCCTGATATGTCTCCAAACCCCTGCAACCTAACCCTGGCCCTGATATGTCTCCAAACCCCTGCAACCTAACCCTGGCCCTGATATGTCTCCAAACCCCCTGCAACCTGACCCTGGCCTGATATGTCTCCAAACCCCTGCAACCTAACCCTGGCCCTGATATGTCTCCAAACCCCTGCAACCTAACCCTGGCCCTGATATGTCTCCAAACCCCTGCAACCTAACCCTGGCCCTGATATGTCTCCAAACCCCTGCAACCTGACCCTGGCCCTGATATGTCTCCAAACCCCTGCAACCTGACCCTGGCCCTGATATGTCTCCAACCCCCAACCAACCTAACCCTGATATGTCTCCAAACCCCTGCAACCTAACCCTGGCCCTGATATGTCTCCAAACCCCTGCAACCTAACCCTGGCCCTGATATGTCTCCAAACCCCTGCAACCTAACCCTGGCCCTGATATGTCTCCAAACCCCTGCAACCTAACCCTGGCCCTGATATGTCTCCAAACCCCTGCACCTAACCCTGGCCTGATATGTCTCCAAACCCCTGCAACCTAACCCCCTGATATGTCTCCAAGGCCCCTGCAACCTGACCCTGGCCCTGATATGTCTCCAAACCCCTGCAACCTAACCCTGGCCCTGATATGTCTCCAAACCCCTGCAACCTAACCCTGGCCCTGATATGTCTCCAAACCCCTGCAACCTGACCCTGGCCCTGATATGTCTCCAAACCCCTGCAACCTAACCCTGGCCCTGATATGTCTCCAAACCCCCAACCAACCCTGGCCCTGATATGTCTCCAAACCCCTGCAACCTAACCCTGGCCCTGATATGTCTCCAAACCCCTGCAACCTGACCCTGGCCCTGATATGTCTCCAAACCCCTGCAACCTGACCCTGGCCCTGATATGTCTCCAAACCCCTGCAACCTAACCCTGGCCCTGATATGTCTCCAAACCCCTGCAACCTGACCCTGGCCCTGATATGTCTCCAAACCCCTGCAACCTAACCCTGGCCCTGATATGTCTCCAAACCCCCTGCAACCTGACCCTGGCCCTGATATGTCTCCAAACCCCTGACCCAACCTCCAAACCCCCCTGGCCCTGATATGTCTCCAAACCCCTGCAACCTAACCCTGGCCCTGATATGTCTCCAAACCCCTGCAACCTAACCCTGGCCCTGATATGTCTCCAAACCCCTGCAACCTAACCCTGGCCCTGATATGTCTCCAAACCCCTGCAACCTGACCCTGGCCCTGATATGTCTCCAAACCCCTGCAAACCCCCTGATATGTCTCCAAACCCCTGCAACCTGACCCTGGGCCTGATATGTCTCCAAACCCCTGCAACCAACCCTGGCCCTGATATGTCTCCAAACCCCTGCAACCTAACCCTGGCCCTGATATGTCTCCAAACCCCTGCAACCTAACCCTGGCCCTGATATGTCTCCAAACCCCCCTGCAACCTAACCCTGGCCCTGATATGTCTCCAAACCCCTGCAACCTGACCCTGGCCTGATGTCTCCAAACCCCCTGCAACCTAACCCTGGCCCTGATATGTCTCCAAACCCCTGCAACCTAACCCTGGCCCTGATATGTCTCCAAACCCCTGCAACCTAACCCTGGGCCTGATATGTCTCCAAACCCCTGCAACCTGACCCTGGCCCTGATATGTCTCCAAACCCCTGCAACCTGACCCTGGCCTGATATGTCTCCAAACCCCTGCAACCAACCCTGGCCCTGATATGTCTCCAAACCCCTGCAACCTAACCCTGGCCCTGATATGTCTCCAAACCCCTGCAACCTAACCCTGGCCCTGATATGTCTCCAAACCCCTGCAACCTAACCCTGGCCTGATATGTCTCCAAACCCCTGCAACCTAACCAAACCCCTGGCCCTGATATGTCTCCAAACCCCTGCAACCTAACCCCCTGATATGTCTCCAAACCCCCTGCAACCTAACCCTGATATGTCTCCAAACCCCCTGCAACCTATCCCTGGCCCTGATATGTCTCCAAACCCCCTGCAACCTAACCCTGGGCCTGATATGTCTCCAAACCCACTGCAACCTAACCCTGGCCCTGATATGTCTCCAAACCCACTGCAACCTGACCCTGGCCCTGATATGTCTCCAAACCCCCTGCAACCTAACCCTGATATGTCTCCAAACCCCTGCAACCTAACCCTGGCCCTGATATGTCTCCAAACCCCCTGCAACCTAACCCTGGCCCTGATATGTCTCCAAACCCCCTGCAACCTGACCCTGGCCCTGATATGTCTCCAAACCCCTGCAACCCTGACCCTGGCCCTGATATGTCTCCAAACCCCTGCAACCTGACCCTGGCCCTGATATGTCTCCAAACCCCTGCAACCTAACCCTGGCCCTGATATGTCTCCAAACCCCTGCAACCTAACCCTGGCCCTGATATGTCTCCAAACCCCATGCAACCTAACCCTGGCCCTGATATGTCTCCAATCCCCCTGCAACCTGACCCTGGCCCTGATATGTCTCCAAACCCCTGCAACCTGACCCTGGCCCTGATATGTCTCCAACCCCCCCCTGCAACCTGACCCTGGCCCTGATATGTCTCCAAACCCCTGCAACCTGACCCTGGCCTGATATGTCTCCAGGCCCCCCTGCAACCTAACCTGATGTGTCCCAAACCCCCTGCAACCTAACCCTGGCCCTGATGTCTCCAAACCCCTGCAACCTAACCCTGGCCCTGATATGTCTCCAAACCCCTGCAACCTAACCCTGGCCCTGATATGTCTCCAAACCCCTGCAACCTAACCCTGGCCCTGATATGTCTCCAAACCCCTGCAACCTGACCCTGGCCCTGATATGTCTCCAAACCCCTGCACCCTAACCCTGGCCCTGATGTGTCTCCCAACCCCTGCAACCTGACCCTGGCCCTGATATGTCTCCAAACCCCTGCAACCTAACCCTGGCCCTGATATGTCTCCAAACCCCTGCAACCTAACCCCTGATATGTCTCCAGGCCCCCTGGCCTACCCTGCCCTGATATGTCTCCAACCCCCCTGCAACCTAACCCTGGCCCTGATATGTCTCCAAACCCCTGCAACCTAACCCTGGCCCTGATATGTCTCCAAACCCCTGCAACCTGACCCTGGCCCTGATATGTCTCCAAACCCCTGCAACCTGACCCTGGCCCTGATATGTCTCCAAACCCCTGCAACCTAACCCTGGCCCTGATATGTCTCCAAACCCCTGCAACCTGACCCTGGCCCTGATATGTCTCCAAACCCCTGCAACCTAACCCTGGCCCTGATATGTCTCCAAACCCCTGCAACCTAACCCCCTGATATGTCTCCAAACCCCTGCAACCTAACCCTGGCCCTGATATGTCTCCAAACCCCTGCAACCTAACCCTGGCCCTGATATGTCTCCAAACCCCTGCAACCTGACCCTGGCCCTGATATGTCTCCAAACCCCTGCAACCTAACCCTGGCCCTGATATGTCTCCAAACCCCTGCAACCTAACCCTGGCCCTGATATGTCTCCAAACCCCTGCAACCTAACCCTGGCCTGATATGTCTCCAAACCCCTGCAACCTACCCTGGCCCTGATATGTCTCCAAACCCCTGCAACCTAACCCTGGCCCTGATATGTCTCCAAACCCCTGCAACCTAACCCTGGCCTGATATGTCTCCAAACCCCTGCAACCTAACCCCTGATATGTCTCCAAACCCCTGCAGCCCCTGCCCTGATATGTCTCCAAACCCCTGCAACCTAACCCTGGCCTGATATGTCTCCAAACCCCTGCAACCTAACCCTGGCCCTGATATGTCTCCAAACCCCTGCAACCTGACCCTGGCCCTGATATGTCTCCAAACCCCTGCAACCTGACCCTGGCCCTGATATGTCTCCAAACCCCTGCAACCTGACCCTGGCCCTGATATGTCTCCAAACCCCTGCAACCTGACCCTGGCCTGATATGTCTCCAAACCCCTGCAACCTAACCCTGGCCCTGATATGTCTCCAAACCCCTGCAACCTGACCCTGGCCCTGATATGTCTCCAAACCCCTGCAACCTGACCCTGGCCCTGATATGTCTCCAAACCCCTGCAACCTGACCCTGGCCCTGATATGTCTCCAAACCCCTGCAACCTGACCCTGGCCCTGATATGTCTCCAAACCCCCTGCAACCTAACCCTGATATGTCTCCAAACCCCCTGCAACCTAACCCTGGCCCTGATATGTCTCCAGGCCCCCCTGCAACCTAACCCTGGCCCTGATATGTCTCCAAACCCCTGCAACCTACCCCCTGGCCCTGATATGTCTCCAAACCCCTGCAACCTAACCCTGGCCCTGATATGTCTCCAAACCCCTGCAACCTAACCCTGGCCCTGATATGTCTCCAAACCCCTGCAACCTAACCCTGGCCCTGATATGTCTCCAAACCCCTGCAACCTAACCCTGGCCCTGATATGTCTCCAAACCCCTGCAACCAACCCTGGCCCTGATATGTCTCCAAACCCCTGCAACCTAACCCTGCCCTGATGTGTCTCCAAACCCCTGCAACCTGACCCTGCCCTGATATGTCTCCAAACCCCTGCAACCTAACCCTGGCCTGATATGTCTCCAAACCCCTGCAACCTGACCCTGGCCCTGATATGTCTCCAAACCCCTGCAACCTAACCCTGCCCTGATATGTCTCCAAACCCCTGCAACCTGACTGGCCCTGATATGTCTCCAAACCCCTGCAACCTAACCCTGGCCCTGATATGTCTCCAAACCCCTGCAACCTAACCCTGGCCCTGATATGTCTCCAAACCCCTGCAACCTAACCCTGGCCCTGATATGTCTCCAAACCCCTGCAACCTAACCCTGGCCCTGATATGTCTCCAAACCCCTGCAACCTAACCCTGGCCCTGATATGTCTCCAAACCCCTGCAACCTAACCCTGGCCCTGATATGTCTCCAAACCCCTGCAACCTGACCCTGGCCTGATATGTCTCCAAACCCCTGCAACCTGACCCTGGCCCTGATATGTCTCCAAACCCCTGCAACCTGACCCTGGCCCTGATATGTCTCCAAACCCCTGCAACCTAACCCTGGCCCTGATATGTCTCCAAACCCCTGCAACCTAACCCTGGCCCTGATATGTGTCTCCAAACCCCTGCAACCTAACCCTGGCCCTGATATGTCTCCAAACCCCTGCAACCTAACCCTGCCCTGATATGTCTCCAAACCCCTGCAACCTAACCCTGGCCCTGATATGTCTCCAAACCCCTGCAACCTAACCCTGGCCCTGATATGTCTCCAAACCCCTGCAACCTGACCCTGGCCCTGATATGTCTCCAAACCCCTGCAACCTAACCCTGGCCCTGATATGTCTCCAAACCCCTGCAACCTGACCCTGGGCCTGATATGTCTCCAAACCCCTGCAACCTACCCTGGCCTGATATGTCTCCAAACCCCTGCAACCTAACCCTGGCCCTGATATGTCTCCAAACCCCTGCAACCTAACCCTGGCCCTGATATGTCTCCAAACCCCTGCAACCTGACCCTGGCCCTGATATGTCTCCAAACCCCTGCAACCTGACCCTGGCCCTGATATGTCTCCAAACCCCTGCAACCTGACCCTGGCCCTGATATGTCTCCAAACCCCTGCAACCTAACCCTGGCCCTGATATGTCTCCAAACCCCTGCAACCTAACCCTGGCCCTGATATGTCTCCAAACCCCTGCAACCTGACCCTGGCCCTGATATGTCTCCAAACCCCTGCAACCTGACCCTGGCCCTGATATGTCTCCAAACCCCTGCAACCTAACCCTGGCCCTGATATGTCTCCAAACCCCTGCAACCTAACCCCCTGATATGTCTCCAAACCCCTGCAACCTAACCCTGGCCTGATATGTCTCCAAACCCCTGCAACCTAACCCTGGCCCTGATATGTCTCCAAACCCCCTGCAACCTAACCCTGGCCCTGATATGTCTCCAAACCCCCTGCAACCTAACCCTGGCCCTGATATGTCTCCAAACCCCTGCAACCTGACCCTGGCCCTGATATGTCTCCAAACCCCTGCCCTAACCCTGGCCCTGATATGTCTCCAAACCCCTGCAACCTGACCCTGGCCCTGATATGTCTCCAAACCCCTGCAACCTAACCCTGGCCTGATATGTCTCCAAACCCCTGCAACCTAACCCTGGCCCTGATATGTCTCCAAACCCCCTGCAACCTAACCCTGGCCCTGATATGTCTCCAAACCCCTGCAACCTAACCCTGGCCCTGATATGTCTCCAAACCCCTGCAACCTGACCCTGGCCCTGATATGTCTCCAAACCCCTGCAACCTGACCCTGATATGTCTCCAAACCCCTGCAACCTAACCCTGGCCCTGATATGTCTCCAAACCCCTGCAACCTGACCCTGGCCCTGATATGTCTCCAAACCCCCTGCAACCTAACCCTGGCCCTGATATGTCTCCAAACCCCTGCAACCTAACCCTGGCCCTGATATGTCTCCAAACCCCTGCAACCTAACCCTGGCCCTGATATGTCTCCAAACCCCTGCAACCTAACCCTGGCCCTGATATGTCTCCAAACCCCTGCAACCTAACCCTGGCCCTGATATGTCTCCAAACCCCTGCAACCTAACCCTGGCCCTGATATGTCTCCAAACCCCTGCAACCTAACCCTGGCCCTGATATGTCTCCAAACCCCTGCAACCTGCCTGGCCCTGATATGTCTCCAAACCCCTGCAACCTAACCCTGGCCCTGATATGTCTCCAAACCCCTGCAACCTGACCCTGGCCCTGATATGTCTCCAAACCCCTGCAACCTAACCCTGGCCCTGATATGTCTCCAAACCCCTGCAACCTGACCCTGGCCCTGATATGTCTCCAAACCCCTGCAACCTAACCCTGGCCCTGATATGTCTCCAAACCCCTGCAACCTAACCCTGGCCCTGATATGTCTCCAAACCCCTGCAACCTGACCCTGGCCCTGATATGTCTCCAAACCCCTGCAACCTAACCCTGGCCCTGATATGTCTCCAAACCCCTGCAACCTAACCCTGGCCCTGATATGTCTCCAAACCCCTGCAACCTAACCCTGGCCCTGATATGTCTCCAAACCCCCTGCAACCTGACCCTGGCCCTGATATGTCTCCAAACCCCCTGCAACCTAACCCTGGCCCTGATATGTCTCCAAACCCCTGCAACCTAACCCTGGCCCTGATATGTCTCCAAACCCCCTGCAACCTAACCCTGGGCCTGATATGTCTCCAAACCCCCTGCAACCTGACCCTGGCCCTGATATGTCTCCAAACCCCCTGCAACCTAACCCTGATATGTCTCCAAACCCCCTGCAACCTGACCCTGGGCCTGATATGTCTCCAAACCCCCTGCAACCTAACCCTGATATGTCTCCAAACCCCTGCAACCTAACCCTGGCCCTGATATGTCTCCAAACCCCCTGCAACCTAACCCTGGCCCTGATATGTCTCCAAACCCCCTGCAACCTAACCCTGGCCCTGATATGTCTCCAAACCCCCTGCAACCTGACCCTGGGCCTGATATGTCTCCAAACCCCCTGCAACCTAACCCTGGCCCTGATATGCCTCCAAACCCCATGCAACCTAACCCTGGCCCTGATATGTCTCCAAACCCCCTGCAACCTAACCCTGGGCCTGATATGTATCCAAACCCCCTGCAACCTGACCCTGTCCCTGATATGTCTCCAAAACCCCTGCAACCTGACCCTGGCCCTGATATGTCTCCAAACCCCTGCAACCTGACCCTGGCCCTGATATGTCTCCAAACCCCTGCAACCTAACCCTGGCCTGATGTGTCTCCCAAACCCCTGCAACCTAACCCTGGCCTGATATGTCTCCAAACCCCTGCAACCTAACCCTGGCCTGATGATATGTCCCAAACCCCTGCAACCTAACCCTGGCCCTGATATGTCTCCAAACCCCTGCAACCTAACCCTGGCCCTGATATGTCTCCAAACCCCTGCAACCTGACCCTGGCCCTGATATGTCTCCAAACCCCTGCAACCTAACCCTGGCCCTGATATGTCTCCAAACCCCTGCAACCTGACCCTGGCCCTGATATGTCTCCAAACCCCTGCAACCTAACCCTGGCCCTGATATGTCTCCAAACCCCTGCAACCTAACCCTGGCCCTGATATGTCTCCAAACCCCTGCAACCTAACCCTGGCCCTGATATGTCTCCAAACCCCTGCAACCTGACCCTGGCCCTGATATGTCTCCAAACCCCTGCAACCTAACCCTGGCCCTGATATGTCTCCAAACCCCTGCAACCTAACCCTGGCCCTGATATGTCTCCAAACCCCTGCAACCTGACCCTGGCCCTGATATGTCTCCAAACCCCTGCAACCTGACCCTGGCCCTGATATGTCTCCAAACCCCTGCAACCTAACCCTGGCCCTGATATGTCTCCAAACCCCTGCAACCTAACCCTGGCCCTGATATGTCTCCAAACCCCTGCAACCTAACCCTGGCCCTGATATGTCTCCAAACCCCTGCAACCTAACCCTGGCCCTGATATGTCTCCAAACCCCTGCAACCTGACCCTGGCCCTGATATGTCTCCAAACCCCTGCAACCTAACCCTGGCCCTGATATGTGTCTCCAAACCCCTGCAACCTAACCCTGGCCCTGATATGTCTCCAAACCCCTGCAACCTAACCCTGGCCCTGATATGTCTCCAAACCCCTGCAACCTGACCCTGGCCCTGATATGTCTCCAAACCCCTGCAACCTAACCCTGGCCCTGATATGTCTCCAAACCCCCTGCAACCTGACCCTGGCCCTGATATGTCTCCAAACCCCCTGCAACCTAACCCTGGCCCTGATATGTCTCCAAACCCCCTGCACCCTACCCTGGCCCTGATATGTCTCCAAACCCCTGCAACCTAACCCTGGCCTGATATGTCTCCAAACCCCTGCAACCTAACCCTGGCCCTGATATGTCTCCAAAGCCCCCTGCAACCTGACCCTGGCCCTGATATGTCTCCAAACCCCTGCAACCTGACCCTGGCCCTGATATGTCTCCAAACCCCTGCAACCTAACCCTGCCCTGATATGTCTCCAAACCCCCTGCAACCTAACCCTGGCCCTGATATGTCTCCAAACCCCTGCAACCTAACCCTGGCCCTGATATGTCTCCAAACCCCTGCAACCTGACCCTGGCCCTGATATGTCTCCAAACCCCTGCAACCTGACCCTGGCCCTGATATGTCTCCAAACCCCTGCAACCTAACCCTGGCCCTGATATGTCTCCAAACCCCTGCAACCTAACCCTGGCCCTGATATGTCTCCAAACCCCTGCAACCTAACCCTGGCCCTGATATGTCTCCAAACCCCTGCAACCTGACCCTGGCCCTGATATGTCTCCAAACCCCTGCACCCTGACCCTGGCCCTGATATGTCTCCAAACCCCTGCAACCTAACCCTGGCCCTGATATGTCTCCAAACCCCTGCAACCTAACCCTGGCCCTGATATGTGTCTCCAAACCCCTGCAACCTAACCCTGGCCCTGATATGTCTCCAAACCCCTGCAACCTAACCCTGGCCCTGATATGTCTCCAAACCCCTGCAACCTACCCCCTGATATGTCTCCAAACCCCTGCAACCTAACCCTGGCCCTGATATGTCTCCAAACCCCTGCAACCTAACCCTGGCCCTGATATGTCTCCAAACCCCTGCAACCTAACCCTGGCCCTGATATGTCTCCAAACCCCTGCAACCTAACCCTGGCCCTGATATGTCTCCAAACCCCTGCAACCTGACCCTGGCCCTGATATGTCTCCAAACCCCTGCAACCTAACCCTGGCCCTGATATGTCTCCAAACCCCTGCAACCTAACCCTGGCCCTGATATGTCTCCAAACCCCTGCAACCTGACCCTGGCCCTGATATGTCTCCAAACCCCTGCAACCTAACCCTGGCCCTGATATGTCTCCAAACCCCTGCAACCTGACCCTGGCCTGATATGTCTCCAAACCCCTGCAACCTAACCCTGGCCCTGATATGTCTCCAAACCCCTGCAACCAACCCTGGCCCTGATATGTCTCCAAACCCCTGCAACCTAACCCTGGCCCTGATATGTCTCCAAACCCCTGCAACCTAACCCTGGCCCTGATATGTCTCCAAACCCCTGCAACCTGACCCTGGCCCTGATATGTCTCCAAACCCCTGCAACCTAACCCTGGCCCTGATATGTCTCCAAACCCCTGCAACCTACCCTGGCTCCTGATATGTCTCCAAACCCCTGCAACCTAACCCTGGCCCTGATATGTCTCCAAACCCCTGCAACCTAACCCTGGCCCTGATATGTCTCCAAACCCCTGCAACCTAACCCTGGCCCTGATATGTCTCCAAACCCCTGCAACCTGACCCTGGCCCTGATATGTCTCCAAACCCCTGCAACCTAACCCTGGCCCTGATATGTCTCCAAACCCCTGCAACCTGACCCTGGCCCTGATATGTCTCCAAACCCCTGCAACCTAACCCTGGCCCTGATATGTCTCCAAACCCCTGCAACCTAACCCTGGCCCTGATATGTCTCCAAACCCCTGCAACCTAACCCTGGCCCTGATATGTCTCCAAACCCCTGCAACCTAACCCTGGCCCTGATATGTCTCCAAACCCCTGCAACCTAACCCTGGCCCTGATATGTCTCCAAACCCCTGCAACCTGAACCCTGGCCCTGATATGTCTCCAAACCCCTGCAACCTAACCCTGGCCCTGATATGTCTCCAAACCCCTGCAACCTAACCCTGGCCCTGATATGTCTCCAAACCCCTGCAACCTAACCCTGGCCCTGATATGTCTCCAAACCCCTGCAACCTGACCCTGGCCCTGATATGTCTCCAAACCCCTGCAACCTAACCCCTGATATGTCTCCAAACCCCTGCAACCTACCCCTGGCCCTGATATGTCTCCAAACCCCTGCAACCTAACCCTGGCCCTGATATGTCTCCAAACCCCTGCAACCTAACCCTGGCCCTGATATGTCTCCAAACCCCTGCAACCTGACCCTGGCCCTGATATGTCTCAAACCCCTGCAACCTAACCCTGGCCCTGATATGTCTCCAAACCCCTGCAACCTAACCCTGGCCCTGATATGTCTCCAAACCCTGCAACCTAACCCTGGCCCTGATATGTCTCCAAACCCCTGCAACCTAACCCTGGCCCTGATATGTCTCCAAACCCCTGCAACCTAACCCTGGCCCTGATATGTCTCCAAACCCCTGCAACCTGACCCTGGCCCTGATATGTCTCCAAACCCCTGCAACCTAACCCTGGCCTGATATGTCTCCAAACCCCTGCAACCTGACCCCTGGCCCTGATATGTGTCTCCAAACCCCTGCAACCTAACCCTGGCCCTGATATGTCTCAAAACCCCTGCAACCCAACCTGGCCCTGATATGTCTCCAAACCCCTGCAACCTGACCCTGGGCCTGATATGTCTCCAAACCCCTGCAACCCAACCCTGGCCCTGATATGTCTCCAAACCCCTGCAACCCTGACCCTGGCCCTGATATGTCTCCAAACCCCTGCAACCTGACCCTGGCCCTGATATGTCTCCAAACCCCTGCAACCCAACCCTGGCCCTGATATGTCTCCAAACCCCTGCAACCTAACCCTGGCCCTGATATGTCTCCAAACCCCTGCAACCTAACCCTGGCCCTGATATGTCTCCAAACCCCTGCAACCTAACCCTGGCCCTGATATGTCTCCAAACCCCTGCAACCTAACCCTGGCCCTGATATGTCTCCAAACCCCTGCAACCTAACCCTGGCCCTGATATCCAAACCCTCTCCAAACCCCTGCAACCTGACCCTGGCCTCCTGATATGTCTCCAAACCCCTGCAACCTAACCCTGGCCCTGATATGTCTCCAAACCCCTGCAACCTAACCCTGGCCCTGATATGTCTCCAAACCCCTGCAACCTGACCCTGGCTCCTGATATGTCTCCAAACCCCTGCAACCTAACCCTGGCCCTGATATGTCTCCAAACCCTGCAACCTAACCCTGGCCCTGATATGTCTCCAAACCCCTGCAACCTGACCCTGGCCCTGATATGTCTCCAAACCCCTGCAACCTAACCCTGGCTCCTGATATGTTCCAAACCCCTGCAACCTAACCCTGGCCCTGATATGTCTCCAAACCCCTGCAACCTAACCCTGGCCCTGATATGTCTCCAAACCCCTGCAACCTGACCCTGGCCCTGATATGTCTCCAAACCCCTGCAACCTAACCCTGGCCCTGATATGTCTCCAAACCCCTGCAACCTAACCCTGGCTCCTGATATGTCCAAACCCCTGCAAAACCCTGGCCCTGATATGTTCCAAACCCCTGCAACCCTGAACCCTGATATGTCTCCAAACCCCCTGCAACCCAACCCTGGCCCTGATATGTCTCCAAACCCCTGCAACCTAACCCTGGCTCCTGATATGTCTCCAAACCCCTGCAACCTGACCCTGGCCCTGATATGTCTCCAAACCCCTGCAACCAACCCTGGCCCTGATATGTCTCCAAACCCCTGCAACCTAACCCTGGCCCTGATATGTCTCCAAACCCCTGCAACCTAACCCTGGCCCTGATATGTCTCCAAACCCCTGCAACCTGACCCTGGCCCTGATATGTCTCCAAACCCCTGCAACCTAACCCTGGCCCTGATATGTCTCCAAACCCCTGCAACCTAACCCTGGCCCTGATATGTCTCCAAACCCCTGCAACCTAACCCTGGCCCTGATATGTCTCCAAACCCCTGCAACCTGAACCCTGGCCCTGATATGTCTCCAAACCCCTGCAACCCAACCCTGGCCCTGATATGTCTCCAAACCCCTGCAACCTAACCCTGGCCCTGATATGTCTCCAAACCCTGCAACCTAACCCTGGCCCTGATATGTCTCCAAACCCCTGCAACCCTGACCCCCTGATATGTCTCCAAACCCCTGCAACCTAACCCTGGCCCTGATATGTCTCCAAACCCCTGCAACCCAACCCTGGCCCTGATATGTCTCCAAACCCCTGCAACCCTGACCCTGGCCCTGATATGTCTCCAAACCCCTGCAACCTAACCCTGGCTCCTGATATGTTCCAAACCCCTGCAACCTAACCCTGGCCCTGATATGTCTCCAAACCCCTGCAACCTAACCCTGGCTCCTGATATGTCTCCAAACCCCTGCAACCTAACCCTGGCCCTGATATGTCTCCAAACCCCTGCAACCTAACCCTGGCCCTGATATGTCTCCAAACCCCTGCAACCCAACCCTGGCCCTGATATGTCTCCAAACCCCTGCAACCTAACCCTGGCCCTGATATGTCTCCAAACCCCTGCAACCTAACCCTGGCCCTGATATGTCTCCAAACCCCTGCAACCTGACCCTGGCCCTGATATGTTCCAAACCCCTGCAACCTGACCCTGGCCCTGATATGTCTCCAAACCCCTGCAACCTAACCCTGGCCCTGATATGTCTCCAAACCCCTGCAACCTAACCCTGGCCCTGATATGTCTCCAAACCCCTGCAACCTAACCCTGGCCCTGATATGTCTCCAAACCCCTGCAACCTAACCCTGGCCTGATATGTCTCCAAACCCCTGCAACCTGACCCTGGCCCTGATATGTCTCCAAACCCCTGCAACCAACCCTGGCCCTGATATGTTCTCCAAAACCCTGCAACCTAACCCTGGCCCTGATATGTCTCCAAACCCCTGCAACCTAACCCTGGCCCTGATATGTCTCCAAACCCCTGCAACCTAACCCTGGCCCTGATATGTCTCCAAACCCCTGCAACCTGACCCTGGCCCTGATATGTCTCCAAACCCCTGCAACCTAACCCTGGCCCTGATATGTCTCCAAACCCCTGCAACCAACCCTGGCCCTGATATGTCTCCAAACCCCTGCAACCTAACCCTGGCCCTGATATGTCTCCAAACCCCTGCAACCTAACCCTGGCCCTGATATGTCTCCAAACCCCTGCAACCTAACCCTGGCCCTGATATGTTCCAAACCCCTGCAACCTGACCCTGGCCCTGATATGTCTCCAAACCCCTGCAACCTGACCCTGGCCCTGATATGTCTCCAAACCCCTGCAACCTAACCCTGGCCCTGATATGTCTCCAAACCCCTGCAACCTAACCCTGGCCCTGATATGTCTCCAAACCCCTGCAACCTAACCCTGGCTCCTGATATGTCTCCAAACCCCTGCAACCTAACCCTGGCCCTGATATGTCTCCAAACCCCTGCAACCTAACCCTGGCCCTGATATGTCTCCAAACCCCTGCAACCTGACCCTGGCCCTGATATGTCTCCAAACCCCTGCAACCAACCCTGGCCCTGATATGTCTCCAAACCCCTGCAACCTAACCCTGGCCCTGATATGTCTCCAAACCCCTGCAACCTAACCCTGGCCTGATATGTCTCCAAACCCCTGCAACCTAACCCTGGCCCTGATATGTCTCCAAACCCCTGCAACCTAACCCTGGCCCTGATATGTCTCCAAACCCCTGCAACCTAACCCTGGCCCTGATATGTCTCCAAACCCCTGCAACCTAACCCTGGCCCTGATATGTCTCCAAACCCTGCAACCTAACCCTGGCCCTGATATGTCTCCAAACCCTGCAACCTAACCTGGCCCTGATATGTCTCCAAACCCCCTGCAACCTAACCCTGGCCCTGATATGTTCTCCAAACCCCTGCAACCTAACCCTGGCCCTGATATGTTCCAAACCCCTGCAACCTGACCCTGGCCCTGATATGTCTCCAAACCCCTGCAACCTAACCCTGGCTCCTGATATGTCTCCAAACCCCTGCAACCTAACCCTGGCCCTGATATGTCTCCAAACCCCTGCAACCCAACCCTGGCCCTGATATGTCTCCAAACCCCTGCAACCTAACCCTGGCCCTGATATGTCTCCAAACCCCTGCAACCTGACCCTGGCCCTGATATGTCTCCAAACCCCTGCAACCTAACCCTGGCCCTGATATGTCTCCAAACCCCTGCAACCTGACCCTGGCCCTGATATGTCTCCAAACCCCTGCAACCTAACCCTGGCCCTGATATGTTCCAAACCCCTGCAACCTGACCCTGGCCCTGATATGTCTCCAAACCCCTGCAACCTAACCCTGGCCCTGATATGTTCCAAACCCCTGCAAACCCCCCTGATATGTCTCCAAAACCCCTGCAACCTAACCCTGGCCCTGATATGTCTCCAAACCCCTGCAACCTAACCCTGGCTCCTGATATGTTCCAAACCCCTGCAACCCAACCCTGGCCCTGATATGTCCAAACCCCAAACCCCTGCAACCCCAAACCCTGGCCCTGATGATATCTCCAAACCCCTGCAACCTGACCCTGGCCCTGATATGTCTCCAAACCCCTGCAACCTAACCCTGGCCCTGATATGTCTCCAAACCCCTGCAACCTAACCCTGGCCCTGATATGTCTCCAAACCCTGCACCCAACCCTGGCCCCTGATATGTCTTCCAAACCCCTGCAACCTGACCCTGGCCCTGATATGTCTCCAAACCCCTGCAACCTAACCCTGGCCCTGATATGTCTCCAAACCCCTGCAACCTAACCCTGGCCCTGATATGTCTCCAAACCCCTGCAACCTAACCCTGGCCCTGATATGTCTCCAAACCCCTGCAACCTAACCCTGGCCCTGATATGTCTCCAAACCCCTGCAACCTGAACCCTGGCCCTGATATGTCTCCAAACCCCTGCAACCCCAACCCTGGCCCTGATATGTCTCCAAACCCCTGCAACCCCTGGCCCTGATATGTTCCCAAACCCCTGCAACCTGACCCTGGCCTGGCCCTGATATGTCCAAAACCCTGCAACCTGACCCTGGCCCTGATATGTCTCCAAACCCCTGCAACCTAACCCTGGCCCTGATATGTTCCAAACCCCTGCAACCAACCCTGGCCCTGATATGTCTCCAAACCCCTGCAACCCAACCCTGGCCCTGATATGTCTCCAAACCCCTGCAACCAACCCTGGCCCTGATATGTCTCCAAACCCCTGCAACCTAACCCTGGCCCTGATATGTTCCAAACCCCTGCAACCCTGACCCTGGCCCTGATATGTCTCCAAACCCCTGCAACCTGACCCTGGCCCTGATATGTCTCCAAACCCCTGCAACCTAACCCTGGCCCTGATATGTCTCCCAAACCCCTGCAACCCAACCCTGGCCCTGAATGTCTCCAAACCCCTGCAACCTGACCCTGGCCCTGATATGTCTCCAAACCCCTGCAACCTAACCCTGGCCCTGATATGTCTCCAAACCCCTGCAACCTAACCCTGGCCCTGATATGTCTCCAAACCCCTGCAACCTAACCCTGGCCCTGATATGTCTCCAAACCCCTGCAACCTAACCCTGGCCCTGATATGTCTCCAAACCCCTGCAACCCTGACCCTGGCCCTGATATGTCTCCAAACCCCTGCAACCTGACCCTGGCCCTGATATGTCTCCAAACCCCTGCAACCTAACCCTGGCCCTGATATGTCTCCAAACCCCTGCAACCTAACCCTGGCCCTGATATGTCTCCAAACCCCTGCAACCTAACCCTGGCCTGATATGTCTCCAAACCCCTGCAACCTAACCCTGGCCCTGATATGTCTCCAAACCCCTGCAACCAACCCTGGCCCTGATATGTCTCCAAACCCTGCAACCTGACCCTGGCCCTGATATGTCTCCAAACCCCTGCAACCTGACCCTGGCCCTGATATGTCTCCAAACCCCTGCAACCTAACCCTGGCCCTGATATGTCTCCAAACCCCTGCAACCTAACCCTGGCCCTGATATGTCTCCAAACCCCTGCAACCTGACCCTGGCCTGATATGTCTCCAAACCCTGCAACCTAACCCTGGCCCTGATATGTCTCCAAACCCCTGCAACCCAACCCTGGCCCTGATATGTCTCCAAACCCCTGCAACCTAACCCTGGCCCTGATATGTCTCCAAACCCCTGCAACCTAACCCTGGCCCTGATATGTCTCCAAACCCCTGCAACCCAACCCTGGCCCTGATATGTCTCCAAACCCCTGCAACCTGACCCTGGCCCTGATATGTCTCCAAACCCCTGCAACCTAACCCTGGCCCTGATATGTCTCCAAACCCCTGCAACCTAACCCTGGCCCTGATATGTCTCCAAACCCTGCAACCTAACCCCTGATATGTCTCCCAAACCCCTGCAACCTAACCCTGGCCCTGATATGTCTCCAAACCCCTGCAACCTAACCCTGGCCCTGATATGTCTCCAAACCCCTGCAACCTAACCCTGGCCCTGATATGTCTCCAAACCCCTGCAACCTAACCCTGGCCCTGATATGTCTCCAAACCCCTGCAACCTGACCCTGGCCCTGATATGTCTCCAAACCCCTGCAACCTAACCCTGGCCCTGATATGTCTCCAAACCCCTGCAACCCAACCCTGGCCCTGATATGTCTCCAAACCCCTGCAACCTAACCCTGGCCCTGATATGTCTCCAAACCCCTGCAACCTAACCCTGGCCCTGATATGTCTCCAAACCCCTGCAACCTAACCCTGGCCCTGATATGTCTCCAAACCCCTGCAACCCAACCCTGGCCCTGATATGTCTCCAAACCCCTGCAACCTGACCCTGGCCCTGATATGTCTCCAAACCCCTGCAACCTAACCCTGGCCCTGATATGTCTCCAAACCCCTGCAACCTAACCCTGGCCCTGATATGTCTCCAAACCCCTGCAACCTAACCCTGGCCCTGATATGTCTCCAAACCCCTGCAACCCCAACCCTGGCCCTGATATGTCTCCAAACCCCTGCAACCTAACCCTGGCCCTGATATGTCTCCAAACCCCTGCAACCCTGACCCTGGCCCTGATATGTCTCCAAACCCCTGCAACCTAACCCTGGCCCTGATATGTCTCCAAACCCCTGCAACCTAACCCTGGCCCTGATATGTCTCCAAACCCCCTGCAACCTAACCCTGGCCCTGATATGTCAGACCCCAAACCCTGCAACCTAACCCTGGCCCTGATATGTCTCCAAACCCCTGCAACCTAAATTCCTGGCTCCTGATATGTCTCCAAACCCCTGCAACCTAACCCTGGCCCTGATATGTCTCCAAACCCCTGCAACCTGACCCTGGCCCTGATATGTCTCCAAACCCCTGCAACCTAACCCTGGCCCTGATATGTCTCCAAACCCCTGCAACCTAACCCTGGCCCTGATATGTCTCCAAACCCCTGCAACCTAACCCTGGCCCTGATATGTCTCCAAACCCCTGCAACCTAACCCTGGCCCTGATATGTCTCCAAACCCCTGCAACCTAACCCTGGCCCTGATATGTCTCCAAACCCCTGCAACCTGACCCTGGCCCTGATATGTCTCCAAACCCCTGCAACCCAACCCTGGCCCTGATATGTCTCCAAACCCTGCAACCTGACCCTGGCCCTGATATGTCTCCAAACCCCTGCAACCTAACCCTGGCCCTGATATGTCTCCAAACCCCTGCAACCTAACCCTGGCCCTGATATGTCTCCAAACCCCTGCAACCTAACCCTGGCCCTGATATGTCTCCAAACCCCTGCAACCTAACCCTGGCCCTGATATGTCTCCAAACCCCTGCAACCTAACCCTGGCCCTGATATGTCTCCAAACCCCTGCAACCTGACCCTGGCCCTGATATGTCTCCAAACCCCTGCAACCCTAACCCTGGCCCTGATATGTCTCCAAACCCCTGCAACCTAACCCCCTGATATGTCTCCAAACCCCTGCAACCTAACCCTGGCCCTGATATGTCTCCAAACCCCTGCAACCTAACCCTGGCCCTGATATGTCTCCAAACCCCTGCAACCTAACCCTGGCCCTGATATGTTCCAAACCCCTGCAACCTAACCCTGGCCCTGATATGTCTCCAAACCCCCTGCAACCTAACCCTGGCCTGATATGTCTCCAAACCCCTGCAACCTAACCCTGGCCCTGATATGTCTCCAAACCCCTGCAACCTAACCCTGGCCCTGATATGTCTCCAAACCTCCTGCAACCTAACCCTGGCCCTGATATGTATCCAAACCCCCTGCAACCTGACCCTGGCCCTGATATGTCTCCAAACCCCTGCAACCAACCCTGGCCCTGATATGTCTCCAAACCCCCTGCACCTAACCCTGGCCCTGATATGTCTCCAAACCCCTGCAACCTAACCCTGGCCCTGATATGTCTCCAAACCCCTGCAACCTAACCCTGGCCCTGATATGTCTCCAAACCCCTGCAACCTAACCCTGGCCCTGATATGTCTCCAAACCCCTGCAACCTGACCCTGGCCCTGATATGTCTCCAAACCCCTGCAACCTAACCCTGGCCCTGATATGTCTCCAAACCCCTGCAACCTAACCCTGGCCCTGATATGTCTCCAAACCCCTGCAACCTGACCCTGGCCCTGATATGTCTCCAAACCCCTGCAACCTGACCCTGGCCCTGATATGTCTCCAAACCCTGCAACCTGACCCTGGCCCTGATATGTCTCCAAACCCCTGCAACCTGACCCTGGCCCTGATATGTCTCCAAACCCCTGCAACCTAACCCTGGCCCTGATATGTCTCCAAACCCCTGCAACCTGACCCTGGCCCTGATATGTCTCCAAACCCCTGCAACCCAACCCTGGCTCCTGATATGTCTCCAAACCCTGCAACCTAACCCTGGCCCTGATATGTCTCCAAACCCCTGCAACCTGACCCTGGCCCTGATATGTCTCCAAACCCCTGCAACCTGACCCTGGCCCTGATATGTCTCCAAACCCCTGCAACCTGACCCTGGCCCTGATATGTGTCTCCAAACCCCTGCAACCTAACTCCTGGCCCTGATATGTCTCCAAACCCCTGCAACCTAACCCTGGCCCTGATATGTCTCCAAACCCCTGCAACCTAACCCTGGCCTGATATGTCTCCAAACCCTGCAACCTAACCCTGGCCCTGATATGTCTCCAAACCCCTGCAACCTGACCCTGGCCCTGATATGTCTCCAAACCCCTGCAACCTAACCTGGCCTGATATGTCTCCAAACCCCTGCAACCTAACCCTGGCCCTGATATGTCTCCAAACCCCTGCAACCTGACCCTGGCCCTGATATGTCTCCAAACCCCTGCAGCCTGACCCTGGCCCTGATATGTCTCCAAACCCCCTGCAACCTAACCCTGATATGTCTCCAAACCCCCTGCAACCTGACCCTGGCCCTGATATGTCTCCAAACCCCTTCAACCTAACCCTGGCCTGATATGTCTCCAAACCCCTGCAACCTGACCCTGGCCCTCATAAGTCTCCTAACCCCCGCAACCAACCCATCGCCCTTATATGTCTCCACACCCCTCCAACCTACCCCTGGCCCTGATATGTCTCCAAACCCCTGCAACCTGACCCTGGCCCTGATATGTCTCCAAACCCCTGCAACCTGACCCTGGCCCTGATATGTCTCCAAACCCCTGCAACCTAACCCTGGCCCTGATATGTCTCCAAACCCCTGCAACCTAACCCTGGCCTGATATGTCTCCAAACCCCTGCAACCTAACCCTGGCCCTGATATGTCTCCAAACCCCTGCAACCTGACCCTGGCCCTGATATGTCTCCAAACCCCTGCAACCTGACCCTGGCCCTGATATGTCTCCAAACCCCTGCAACCCAACCCTGGCCCTGATATGTCTCCAAACCCCTGCAACCTAACCCTGGCCCTGATATGTCTCCAAACCCCTGCACCTGACCCTGGCCCTGATATGTCTCCAAACCCCTGCAACCTAACCCTGGCCCTGATATGTCTCCAAACCCCTGCAACCTAACCCTGGCCCTGATATGTCTCCAAACCCCTGCAACCTAACCCTGGCCCTGATATGTCTCCCAAACCCCTGCAACCTAAACCCTGGCCCTGATATGTCTCCAAACCCCTGCAACCTAACCCTGGCCCTGATATGTCTCCAAACCCCTGCAACCTAACCCTGGCCCTGATATGTCTCCAAACCCCTGCAACCTAACCCTGGCCCTGATATGTCTCCAAACCCCTGCAACCTAACCCTGGCCCTGATATGTCTCCAAACCCCTGCAACCTAACCCTGGCTCCTGATATGTCTCCAAACCCTGCAACCCAACTCCTGGCCCTGATATGTCTCCAAACCCCTGCAACCTAACCCTGGCCCTGATATGTCTCCAAACCCCTGCAACCCCAACCCTGGCCCTGATATGTCTCCAAACCCCTGCAACCTGACCCTGGCCCTGATATGTCTCCAAACCCCTGCAACCTAACCCTGGCCCTGATATGTCTCCAAACCCCTGCAACCTAACCCTGGCCCTGATATGTCTCCAAACCCCTGCAACCTAACCCTGGCCCTGATATGTCTCCAAACCCCTGCAACCAACCCTGGCCCTGATATGTCTCCAAACCCCTGCAACCTGACCCTGGCCCTGATATGTCTCCAAACCCCTGCAACCTGACCCTGGCCCTGATATGTCTCCAAACCCTGCAACCTAACCCTGGCCCTGATATGTCTCCAAACCCCTGCAACCTGACCCTGGCCCTGATATGTCTCCAAACCCCTGCAACCTAACCCTGGCCCTGATATGTCTCCAAACCCCTGCAACCTACCCTGGCCCTGATATGTCTCCAAACCCCTGCAACCTAAACCCTGGCCCTGATATGTCTCCAAACCCCTGCAACCTGACCCTGGCCCTGATATGGTCTCCAAACCCCTGCAACCTGACTCCTGGCCCTGATATGTCTCCAAACCCCTGCAACCTGACCCTGGCCCTGATATGTGTCTCCAAACCCCTGCAACCTAACCCTGGCCCTGATATGTCTCCAAACCCCTGCAACCTAACCCTGGCCCTGATATGTCTCCAAACCCCTGCAACCTAACCCTGGCCCTGATATGTCTCCAAACCCCTGCAACCTAACCCTGGCCCTGATATGTCTCCAAACCCCTGCAACCTAACCCTGGCCCTGATATGTCTCCAAACCCTGCAACCCAACCCTGGCTCCTGATATGTCTCCAAACCCCTGCAACCCAACCCTGGCCCTGATATGTCTCCAAACCCCTGCAACCTAACCCTGGCCCTGATATGTCTCCAAACCCCTGCAACCCAACCCTGGCCCTGATATGTCTCCAAACCCCTGCAACCTAACCCTGGCCCTGATATGTCTCCAAACCCCTGCAACCTGACCCTGGCCCTGATATGTCTCCAAACCCCTGCAACCTAACCCTGGCCCTGATATGTCTCCAAACCCCTGCAACCTAACCTGGCCCTGATATGTCTCCAAACCCCTGCAACCTAACCCTGGCCCTGATATGTCTCCAAACCCCTGCAACCTAACCCTGGCCCTGATATGTTCCAAACCCCTGCAACCTGACCCTGGCCCTGATATGTCTCCAAACCCCTGCAACCTGACCCTGGCCCTGATATGTCTCCAAACCCCTGCAACCTAACCCTGGCCCTGATATGTCTCCAAACCCCTGCAACCTGACCCTGGCCCTGATATGTCTCCAAACCCCTGCAACCCTAACCCTGGCCCTGATATGTCTCCAAACCCCCTGCAACCTGACCCTGGCCCTGATATGTCTCCAAACCCCTGCAACCTAACCCTGGCCCTGATATGTCTCCAAACCCCTGCAACCTAACCCTGGCCCTGATATGTCTCCAAACCCCTGCAACCTAACCCTGGCCCTGATATGTCTCCAAACCCTGCAACCTGACCCTGGCCCTGATATGTCTCCAAACCCCTGCAACCTGACCCTGGCCCTGATATGTCTCCAAACCCCTGCAACCTAACCCTGGGCCTGATATGTCTCCAAACCCCTGCAACCTAACCCTGGCCTGATATGTCTCCAAACCCCTGCAACCCAACCCTGGCCTGATATGTTCTCCAAACCCCTGCAACCTAACCCTGGCCCTGATATGTCTCCAAACCCCTGCAACCAACCCTGGCCCTGATATGTTCTCCAAACCCCTGCAACCTAACCCTGGCCCTGATATGTCTCCAAACCCCTGCAACCTAACCCTGGCCCTGATATGTCTCCAAACCCCTGCAACCTAACCCTGGCCCTGATATGTCTCCAAACCCCTGCAACCTAACCCTGGCCCTGATATGTCTCCAAACCCCTGCAACCTAACCCTGGCCCTGATATGTCTCCAAACCCCTGCAACCTGACCCTGGCTCCTGATATGTCTCCAAACCCCTGCAACCTAACCCTGGCTCCTGATATGTCTCCAAACCCCTGCAACCTAACCCTGGCCCTGATATGTCTCCAAACCCTGCAACCTAACCCTGGCCCTGATATGTCTCCAAACCCCTGCAACCTAACCCTGGCCCTGATATGTCTCCAAACCCCTGCAACCCAACCCTGGCCCTGATATGTCTCCAAACCCCTGCAACCTAACCCTGGCCCTGATATGTCTCCAAACCCTGCAACCTAACCCTGGCCCTGATATGTCTCCAAACCCCTGCAACCCAACCCTGGCCCTGATATGTCTCCAAACCCTGCAACCTAACCTGGCTCCTGATATGTCTCCAAACCCTGCAACCTGACCCTGGCTCCTGATATGTCTCCAAACCCCTGCACCCCCTGGCCCTGATATGTCTCCAACCCCCTGCAACCTAACCCTGGCCCTGATATGTTCCAAACCCCTGCAACCTAACCTGCCCTGATATGTTCCAAACCCCTGCAACCTAACCCTCCTGATATGTCTCCAAACCCCTGCAACCTAACCCTGGCCTGATATGTCTCCAAACCCCTGCAACCTGACCCTGGCCCTGATATGTCTCCAAACCCCTGCAACCTAACCCTGGCCCTGATATGTCTCCAAACCCCTGCAACCTGACCCTGGCCCTGATATGTCTCCAAACCCCTGCAACCTAACCCTGGCCCTGATATGTCTCCAAACCCCTGCAACCTAACCCTGGCCCTGATATGTCTCCAAACCCTGCAACCTAACCCTGGCCCTGATATGTCTCCAAACCCTGCAACCTAACCCTGGCCCTGATATGTCTCCAAACCCCTGCAACCTAACCCTGGCCCTGATATGTCTCCAAACCCCTGCAACCCAACCCTGGCCCTGATATGTCTCCAAACCCCTGCAACCTAACCCTGGCCCTGATATGTCTCCAAACCCCTGCAACCTGACCCTGGCCCTGATATGTCTCCAAACCCTGCAACCTAACCCTGGCCCTGATATGTCTCCAAACCCCTGCAACCTAACCCTGGCCCTGATATGTCTCCAAACCCCTGCAACCTAACCTGGCCCTGATATGTCTCCAAACCCCTGCAACCTGACCTGGCCCTGATATGTCTCCAAACCCCCTGCAACCTGACCTGGCCCTGATATGTCTCCCAAACCCCTGCAACCTGACCCTGGCCCTGATATGTCTCCAAACCCCTGCAACCTACCCCTGGCCCTGATATGTCTCCAAACCCTGCAACCTGACCCTGGCCTGATATGTCTCCAAACCCCTGCAACCTAACCCTGGCCCTGATATGTCTCCAAACCCCTGCAACCTGAACCCTGGCCCTGATATGTCTCCAAAACCCCTGCAACCAACCCTGGCCCTGATATGTCTCCAAACCCCTGCAACCTAACCCTGGCCCTGATATGTCTCCCAAACCCCTGCAACCTAACCCTGGCCCTGATATGTCTCCAAACCCCTGCAACCTGACCCTGGCCCTGATATGTCTCCAAACCCCTGCAACCCAACCCTGGCCCTGATATGTCTCCAAACCCCTGCAACCCTAACCCTGGCCCTGATATGTCTCCAAACCCCTGCAACCTAACCCTGGCCCTGATATGTCTCCAAACCCCTGCAACCTAACCCTGGCCCTGATATGTTCTCCAAACCCCTGCAACCAACCCTGGCCCTGATATGTCTCCAAACCCCTGCAACCTGACCCTGGCCCTGATATGTCTCCAAACCCCTGCAACCTAACCCTGATATGTCTCCAAACCCCTGCAACCTAACCCTGGCCCTGATATGTCTCCAAACCCCTGCAACCTGACCCTGGCCCTGATATGTTCTCCAAACCCCTGCAACCCTAACCCTGGCCCTGATATGTCTCCAAACCCCTGCAACCTAACCCTGGCCCTGATATGTCTCCAAACCCCTGCAACCTAACCCTGGCCCTGATATGTCTCCAAACCCCTGCAACCTAACCCTGGCCCTGATATGCTCTCCAAACCCCTGCAACCTAACCCTGGCCCTGATATGTCTCCAAACCCCTGCAACCTAAACCCTGGCCCTGATATGTCTCCAAACCCCTGCAACCTGACCCTGGCCCTGATATGTCTCCAAACCCCTGCAACCTAACCCTGGCCCTGATATGTCTCCAAACCCCTGCAACCTAACCCTGGCCTGATATGTCTCCAACCCCCTGCAACCTAACCCTGGCCCTGATATGTCTCCAAACCCCTGCAACCTAACCCTGGCCCTGATATGTCTCCAAACCCCTGCAACCTAACCCTGGCCCTGATATGTCTCCAAACCCCTGCAACCTGACCCCTGGCCCTGATATGTCTCCAAACCCCTGCAACCTGCAACCCTGGCCCTGATATGTCTCCAAACCCCTGCAACCCAACCCTGGCCCTGATATGTCTCCAAACCCCTGCAACCTAACCCTGGCCCTGATATGTCTCCAAACCCCTGCAACCTAACCCTGGCCTGATATGTCTCCAAACCCCTGCAACCTAACCCTGGCCCTGATATGTCTCCAAACCCCTGCAACCTAACCCTGGCCTGATATGTCTCCAAACCCCTGCAACCTAACCCTGGCCTGATATGTCTCCAAACCCCTGCAACCTAACCCTGGCCCTGATATGTCTCCAAACCCCTGCAACCTGACCCTGGCCCTGATATGTCTCCAAACCCCTGCAACCTGACCCTGGCCTGATATGTCTCCAAACCCCCTGCAACCTAACCCTGGCCCTGATATGTCTCCCAAACCCCTGCAACCTGACCCTGGCCCTGATATGTCTCCAAACCCCTAAACCAACCCTGGCCTGATATGTCTCCAAACCCCTGCAACCCTGGCCCTGATATGTCTCCAAACCCCTGCAACCTAACCCTGGCCCTGATATGTCTCCAAACCCCTGCAACCTAACCCTGGCCCTGATATGTCTCCAAACCCAAACCCTGGCCCTGATATGTCTCCAAACCCCTGCAACCTAACCCTGGCCCTGATATGTCTCCAAACCCTGCAACCTAACCCTGGCCCTGATATGTCTCCAAACCCCTGCAACTAGCAACCCTGGCCCTGATATGTCTCCAAACCCCTGCAACCTAACCCTGGCCCTGATATGTCTCCAAACCCCTGCAACCTGACCCTGGCCCTGATATGTCTCCAAACCCCTGCAACCCAACCCTGGCCCTGATATGTCTCCAAACCCCTGCAACCTAACCCTGGCTCCTGATATGTCTCCAAACCCCTGCAACCTAACCCTGGCCCTGATATGTCTCCAAACCCCTGCAACCTAACCCTGGCCCTGATATGTCTCCAAACCCCTGCAACCTGACCCTGGCCCTGATATGTCTCCAAACCCCTGCAACCTGACCCTGGCCCTGATATGTCTCCAAACCCTGCAACCTAACCCTGGCCCTGATATGTCTCCAAACCCCTGCAACCTAACCCTGGCCCTGATATGTCTCCAAACCCCTGCAACCTGACCCTGGCTCCTGATATGTCTCCAAACCCCTGCAACCTGACCCTGGCCCTGATATGTTCCAAACCCCTGCAACCTAACCCTGGCCCTGATATGTCTCCAAACCCCTGCAACCTAACCCTGGCCCTGATATGTCTCCAAACCCCTGCAACCTAACCCTGGCCCTGATATGTCTCCAAACCCCTGCAACCTGACCCTGGCCCTGATATGTCTCCAAACCCCTGCAACCTCACCCTGGCCCTGATATGTTCCAAACCCTGCAACCTGACCCTGGCCCTGATATGTCTCCAAACCCCTGCAACCTAACCCTGGCCCTGATATGTCTCCAAACCCCTGCAACCTAACCCTGGCCCTGATATGTCTCCAAACCCCTGCAACCTAACCCTGGCCCTGATATGTCTCCAAACCCCTGCAACCTAACCCTGGCCCTGATATGTCTCCAAACCCCTGCAACCTAACCCTGGCCCTGATATGTCTCAAACCCCTGCAACCTAACCCTGGCCCTGATATGTCCAAACCCCTGCAACCAACCCTGGCCCTGATATGTCTCCAAACCCCTGCAACCTAACCCTGGCCCTGATATGTCTCCAAACCCCTGCAACCTGACCCTGGCCCTGATATGTCTCCAAACCCCTGCACCTAACCCTGGCCCTGATATGTCTCCAAGGCCCCTGCACCCTGACCCTGGCCCTGATATGTCTCCAAACCCCTGCAACCTAACCCTGGCCCTGATATGTCTCCAAACCCCTGCAACCTGACCCTGGCCCTGATATGTTCTCCAAACCCCTGCAACCTAACCCTGGCCCTGATATGTCTCCAAACCCCTGCAACCTAACCTGGCCCTGATATGTCTCCAAACCCCTGCAACCTGACCCTGGCCCTGATATGTCTCCAAACCCCTGCAACCTAACCCTGGCCCTGATATGTCTCCAAACCCCTGCAACCTGACCCTGGCCCTGATATGTCTCCAAACCCCTGCAACCTAACCCTGGCCCTGATATGTCTCCAAACCCTGCAACCTAACCCTGGCCCTGATATGTCTCCAAACCCCTGCAACCTAACCCTGGCCCTGATATGTCTCCAAACCCCTGCAACCTGACCCTGGCCCTGATATGTCTCCAAACCCCTGCAACCTAACCCTGGCCCTGATATGTCTCCAAACCCCTGCAACCTAACCCCCTGATATGTCTCCAAACCCCTGCAACCTAACCCTGGCCCTGATATGTCTCCAAACCCTGCAACCTAACCCTGGCCCTGATATGTCTCCAAACCCCTGCAACCTGACCCTGGCCCTGATATGTCTCCAAACCCCTGCAACCTAACCCTGGCCCTGATATGTCTCCAAACCCCTGCAACCTAACCCTGGCCCTGATATGTTCTCCAAACCCCTGCAACCTGACCCTGGCCCTGATATGTCTCCAAACCCCTGCAACCTGACCCTGGCCTGATATGTCTCCAAACCCCTGCAAAACCCCTGATATGTCTCCAAACCCTGCAACCTAACCCTGGCCCTGATATGTCTCCAAACCCCTGCAACCTAACCCTGGCCCTGATATGTCTCCAAACCCCTGCAACCTGACCCTGGCCCTGATATGTCTCCAAACCCCTGCAACCTAACCCTGGCCCTGATATGTCTCCAAACCCTGCAACCTAACCCTGGCCCTGATATGTCTCCAAACCCTGCAACCTAACCCTGGCCCTGATATGTCTCCAAACCCCTGCAACCTGACCCTGGCCCTGATATGTTCCAAACCCCTGCAACCTAACCCTGGCCTGATATGTCTCCAAACCCCTGCAACCTAACCCTGGCCCTGATATGTCTCCAAACCCCTGCAACCTAACCCTGGCCCTGATATGTCTCCAAACCCCTGCAACCTAACCCTGGCCCTGATATGTTCCAAACCCCTGCAACCTACCCTGGCCCTGATATGTCTCCAAACCCCTGCAACCTAACCCTGGCCCTGATATGTTCCAAACCCTGCAACCTAACCCTGGGCCTGATATGTCTCCAAACCCCTGCAACCTAACCCTGGCCCTGATATGTCTCCAAACCCCTGCAACCTGACCCTGGCCCTGATATGTCTCCAAACCCCTGCAACCTGACCCTGGCCCTGATATGTTCCAAACCCCTGCAACCTGACCCTGGCCCTGATATGTCTCCAAACCCTGCAACCTGACCCTGGCCCTGATATGTCTCCAAACCCTGCAACCTAACCCTGGCCCTGATATGTCTCCAAACCCCTGCAACCTAACCCTGGCCCTGATATGTCTCCAAACCCCTGCAACCCAACCCTGGCCCTGATATGTTCCAAACCCCTGCAACCTAACCCTGGCCCTGATATGTCTCCAAACCCCTGCAACCTGACCCTGGCTCCTGATATGTCTCCAAACCCCTGCAACCTAACCCTGGCTCCTGATATGTCTCCAAACCCCTGCAACCTGACCCTGGCCCTGATATGTTCCAAACCCCTGCAACCCTGACCTCCTGGCCCTGATATGTCTCCAAACCCCTGCAACCTAACCCTGGCCCTGATATGTCTCCAAACCCCTGCAACCTGACCCTGGCCCTGATATGTTCTCCAAACCCCTGCAACCTGACCCTGGCCCTGATATGTCTCCAAACCCCTGCAACCTACCCTGGCCCTGATATGTTCTCCAAACCCCTGCAACCTAAACCCTGGCCCTGATATGTCTCCAAACCCCTGCAACCTACCCTGGCCCTGATATGTCTCCAAACCCCTGCAACCTAACCCTGGCCTGATATGTTCTCCAAACCCCTGCAACCTAACCCTGGCCCTGATATGTCTCCAAACCCCTGCAACCTGACCCTGGCCCTGATATGTCTCCAAACCCCTGCAACCTAACCCTGGCCCTGATATGTCTCCAAACCCCTGCAACCTAACCCTGGCCCTGATATGTCTCCAAACCCCTGCAACCTGACCCTGGCCCTGATATGTTCTCCAAACCCCTGCAACCTGACCCTGGCCCTGATATGTCTCCAAACCCTGCAACCCACCCTGGGCCCTGATATGTCTCCAAACCCCTGCAACCTAACCCTGGCCCTGATATGTTCCAAACCCTGCAACCCCAACCCTGGCCCTGATATGTCTCCAAACCCCTGCAACCTAACCCTGGCCCTGATATGTCTCCAAACCCCTGCAACCTAACCCTGGCCCTGATATGTCTCCAAACCCCTGCAACCTAACCCTGGCCCTGATATGTCTCCAAACCCCTGCAACCTGACCCTGGCCCTGATATGTCTCCAAACCCCTGCAACCTGACCCTGGCCCTGATATGTCTCCAAACCCCTGCAACCTAACCCTGGCCTGATATGTCTCCAAACCCCTGCAACCAACCCTGGGCCCTGATATGTCTCCAAACCCCTGCAACCTAACCCTGGCCCTGATATGTCTCCAAACCCCTGCAACCCAACCCTGGCCCTGATATGTCTCCAAACCCCTGCAACCTAACCCTGGCCCTGATATGTCTCCAAACCCCTGCAACCTGACCCTGGCCCTGATATGTCTCCAAACCCCTGCAACCTGACCCTGGCCCTGATATGTCTCCAAACCCCTGCAACCTAACCCTGGCCCTGATATGTCTCCAAACCCCTGCAACCTAACCCTGGCCCTGATATGTCTCCAAACCCCTGCAACCTGACCCTGGCCCTGATATGTCTCCAAACCCCTGCAACCTACCCCCCTGATATGTGTCTCCAAACCCCTGCAACCTAACCCTGGCCCTGATATGTCTCCAAACCCCTGCAAAACCCTGGCCCTGATATGTCTCCAAACCCCTGCAACCTAACCCTGGCCCTGATATGTCTCCAAACCCCTGCAACCTAACCCTGGCCCTGATATGTTCCAAACCCTGCAACCTGACCCTGGCCCTGATATGTTCTCCAAACCCTGCAACCTAACCTGGCCCTGATATGTTCTCCAAACCCCTGCAACCTAACCCTGGCCCTGATATGTCTCCAAACCCTGCAACCTGACCCTGGCCCTGATATGTCTCCAAACCCCTGCAACCTAACCCTGGCCCTGATATGTCTCCAAACCCCTGCAACCTGACCCTGGCTCCTGATATGTCTCCAAACCCCTGCAACCCAACCCTGGCTCCTGATATGTCTCCAAACCCCTGCAACCTAACCCTGGCTCCTGATATGTCTCCAAACCCCTGCAACCTAACCCTGGCCCTGATATGTTCCAAACCCCTGCAACCTAACCCTGGCTCCTGATATGTCTCCAAACCCCTGCAACCTGACCCTGGCCCTGATATGTCTCCAAACCCCTGCAACCTAACCCTGGCCCTGATATGTCTCCAAACCCCTGCAACCTGACCCTGGCCCTGATATGTCTCCAAACCCCTGCAACCTAACCCTGGCCCTGATATGTCTCCAAACCCCTGCAACCAACCCTGGCCCTGATATGTCTCCAAACCCCTGCAACCTGACCCTGGCCCTGATATGTCTCCAAACCCCTGCAACCTAACCCTGGCCCTGATATGTTCTCAAACCCCTGCAACCTAACCCTGGCCCTGATATGTCTCCAAACCCCTGCAACCCAACCCTGGCCCTGATATGTTCCAAACCCCTGCAACCTGACCCTGGCCCTGATATGTCTCCAAACCCTGCAACCTAACCCCTGGCCCTGATATGTCTCCAAACCCTGCAACCTAACCCTGGCCCTGATATGTCTCCAAACCCCTGCAACCTAACCCTGGCCCTGATATGTCTCCAAACCCCTGCAACCCAACCCTGGCCCTGATATGTCTCCAAACCCCTGCAACCTGACCCTGGCCCTGATATGTCTCCAAACCCTGCACCCCTGATATGTTCCCAAACCCTGCAACCTGACCCTGGGCCTGATATGTCTCCAAACCCCTGCAACCCAACCCTGGCCCTGATATGTCTCCAAACCCCTGCAACCCTGGCCCTGATATGTCTCCAAACCCCTGCAACCTAACCCTGGCCCTGATATGTCTCCAAACCCCTGCAACCCCCCCTGGCTCCTGATATGTCTCCAAACCCCTGCAACCTAACCCTGGCCCTGATATGTCTCCAAACCCCTGCAACCTGACCCTGGCCCTGATATGTCTCCAAACCCCTGCAACCCAACCCTGGCCCTGATATGTTCCAAACCCCTGCAACCTGACCCTGGCCCTGATATGTCTCCAAACCCCTGCAACCTAACCCTGGCCCTGATATGTCTCCAAACCCCTGCAACCTGACCCCTGGCCCTGATATGTCTCCAAACCCCTGCAACCTGACCCTGGCCCTGATATGTCTCCAAACCCCTGCAACCTAACCCTGGCCCTGATATGTCTCCAAACCCCTGCAACCTAACCCTGGCTCCTGATATGTCTCCAAACCCCTGCAACCTGACCCTGGCCCTGATATGTTCCCAAACCCCTGCAACCTAACCTGGCCCTGATATGTGTCTCCAAACCCTGCAACCTGACCCTGGCCCTGATATGTCTCCCAAACCCCTGCAACCTAACCCTGGCCCTGATATGTCTCCAAACCCTGCAACCCAACCCTGGCCCTGATATGTCTCCAAACCCCTGCAACCTGACCCTGGCCCTGATATGTCTCCAAACCCCTGCAACCTAACCCTGGCCCTGATATGTCTCCAAACCCCTGCAACCTAACCCTGGCCCTGATATGTCTCCAAACCCCTGCAACCCAACCCTGGCCCTGATATGTGTCTCCAAACCCCTGCAACCTAACCCTGGCCCTGATATGTTCCAAACCCCTGCAACCTAACCCTGGCCCTGATATGTTCTCCAAACCCCTGCAACCTGACCCTGGCCCTGATATGTCTCCAAACCCCTGCAACCTAACCCTGGCCCTGATATGTCTCCAAACCCCTGCAACCTGACCCTGGCCCTGATATGTTCCAAACCCCTGCAACCCAACCCTGGCCCTGATATGTTCTCCAAACCCCTGCAACCCAACCCTGGCCCTGATATGTTCCAAACCCTGCAACCTACCCTGATATGTCTCCAAACCCTGCAACCTAACCCTGGCCCTGATATGTCTCCAAACCCTGCAACCTGACCCTGGCCCTGATATGTCTCCAAACCCTGCAACCAACCCTGGCCCTGATATGTCTCCCAAACCCTGCAACCCAACCCTGGCTCCTGATATGTTCCAAACCCCTGCAACCCAACCCTGGCCCTGATATGTTCCAAACCCCTGCAACCCAACCCTGGCCCTGATATGTCTCCAAACCCCTGCAACCTGACCCTGGCCCTGATATGTCTCCAAACCCCTGCAACCCTGACCCTGGCCCTGATATCTCCAAACCCCTGCAACCTGACCCTGGCCCTGATATGTCTCCAAACCCCTGCAACCTAACCCTGGCCCTGATATGTTCTCCAAACCCCTGCAACCTAACCCTGGCTCCTGATATGTGTCTCCAAACCCCTGCAACCTAACCCTGGCCTGATATGTCTCCAAACCCCTGCAACCTGACCCTGGCCCTGATATGTCTCCAAACCCCTGCAACCTAACCCTGGCCCTGATATGTCTCCAAACCCCTGCAACCTGACCCTGGCCCTGATATGTCTCCAAACCCCTGCAACCCAACCCTGGCCCTGATATGTTCCCCAAACCCCTGCAACCTAACCCTGGCCCTGATATGTCTCCAAACCCCTGCAACCTGACCCTGGCCCTGATATGTCTCCAAACCCCTGCAACCTGACCCTGGCCCTGATATGTCTCCAAACCCTGCAAACCTAACCCTGATATGTTCCAAACCCCTGCAACCTAAACCCTGGCCCTGATATGTTCTCCAAACCCCTGCAACCTAACCCTGGCCCTGATATGTCTCCAAACCCCTGCAACCTAACCCTGGCCCTGATATGTTCCAAACCCCTGCAACCTAACCCTGGCCCTGATATGTTCCAAACCCCTGCAACCTGACCCTGGCCCTGATATATGTCTCCAAACCCCTGCAACCTAACCCTGGCCCTGATATGTCTCCAAACCCCTGCAACCCAACCCTGGCCCTGATATGTTCCAAACCCCTGCAACCTAACCCTGGCCCTGATATGTCTCCAAACCCCTGCAACCTAACCCTGGCCCTGATATGTCTCCAAACCCCTGCAACCTGACCCTGGCCCTGATATGTCTCCAAACCCCTGCAACCTAACCCTGGCCCTGATATGTCTCCAAACCCCTGCAACCTAACCCTGGCCCTGATATGTCTCCAAACCCCTGCAACCTAACCCTGGCCCTGATATGTTCTCCAAACCCCTGCAACCTAACCCTGGCCCTGATATGTCTCCAAACCCCTGCAACCTAACCCTGGCCCTGATATGTTCTCCAAACCCCTGCAACCTAACCCTGGCCCTGATATGTTCCAAACCCCTGCAACCTAACCCTGGCCCTGATATGTCTCCAAACCCCTGCAACCTAACCCTGGCCCTGATATGTTCTCCAAACCCCTGCAACCTAACCCTGGCCCTGATATGTCTCCAAACCCCTGCAACCTAACCCTGGCCCTGATATGTCTCCAAACCCCTGCAACCTAACCCTGGCCCTGATATGTCTCCAAACCCCTGCAACCTAACCCTGGCCCTGATATGTCTCCAAACCCCTGCAACCTGACCCTGGCCCTGATATGTCTCTCAAACCCTGCAACCTGACCCTGGCCCTGATATGTCTCCCCCAAACCCCTGCAACCTAACCCTGGCCCTGATATGTTCCAAACCCCTGCAACCTGACCCTGGCCCTGATATGTCTCCAAACCCCTGCAACCAACCCTGGCCCTGATATGTCTCCAAACCCCTGCAACCTAACCCTGGCCCTGATATGTCTCCAAACCCCTGCAACCTAACCCTGGCCCTGATATGTCTCCAAACCCCTGCAACCCAACCCTGGCCCTGATATGTCTCCAAACCCCTGCAACCAACCCTGGCTCCTGATATGTCTCCAAACCCTGCAACCTGACCCTGGCTCCTGATATGTTCTCCAAACCCCTGCAACCTAACCCTGGCTCCTGATATGTCTCCAAACCCCTGCAACCTAACCCTGGCCCTGATATGTTCTCCAAACCCCTGCAACCTGACCCTGGCCCTGATATGTCTCCAAACCCTGCAACCTGACCCTGGCCCTGATATGTTCCAAACCCCTGCAACCTAACCCTGGCCCTGATATGTTCCAAACCCCTGCAACCTACTCCTGGCTCCTGATATGTTCCCAAACCCTGCAACCTAACCCTGGCCCTGATATGTCTCCAAACCCCTGCAACCTAACCCTGGCCCTGATATGTCTCCAAACCCCTGCAACCTGACCCTGGCTCCTGATATGTCTCCAAACCCCTGCAACCTGACCCTGGCCCTGATATGTTCTCCAAACCCCTGCAACCTAACCCTGGCCCTGATATGTCTCCAAACCCTGCAACCTAACCCTGGCCCTGATATGTTCCAAACCCTGCAACCCTGACCCTGGCTCCTGATATGTTCCCAAACCCCTGCAACCTAACCCTGGCCCTGATATGTTCTCCAAACCCCTGCAACCTGACCCTGGCTCCTGATATGTCTCCAAACCCCTGCAACCTAACCCTGGCCCTGATATGTCTCCAAACCCCTGCAACCCAACCCTGGCCCTGATATGTCTCCAAACCCCTGCAACCTGACCCTGGCCCTGATATGTTCTCCAAACCCTGCAACCTGACCCTGGCCCTGATATGTCTCCAAACCCCTGCAACCCAACCCTGGCCCTGATATGTTCCAAACCCCTGCAACCTACCCTGGCCTGATATGTCTCCAAACCCCTGCAACCCAACCCTGGCCCTGATATGTCTCCAAACCCCTGCAACCTGACCCTGGCCTGATATGTCTCCAAACCCTGCAACCTGACCCTGGCCCTGATATGTCTCCAAACCCCTGCAACCCAACCCTGGCCCTGATATGTTCTCCAAACCCCTGCAACCTAACTGGCCTGATATGTCTCCAAACCCCTGCAACCTAACCCTGGCCCTGATATGTCTCCAAACCCCTGCAACCTAACCCTGGCCCTGATATGTCTCCAAACCCCTGCAACCTAACCCTGGCCCTGATATGTCTCCAAACCCCTGCAACCTGACCCTGGCCCTGATATGTCTCCAAACCCCTGCAACCCAACCCTGGCCCTGATATGTCTCCAAACCCCTGCAACCTAACCCTGGCCCTGATATGTCTCCAAACCCTGCAACCTAACCCTGGCCCTGATATGTCTCCAAACCCCTGCAACCTGACCCTGGCTCCTGATATGTTCTCCAAACCCCTGCAACCTAACCCTGGCTCCTGATATGTCTCCAAACCCTGCACCTGACCTCCTGGCCCTGATATGTTCCCAAACCCCTGCAACCTAACCCTGGCTCCTGATATGTTCCAAACCCTGCAACCCAACCCTGGCCCTGATATGTCTCCAAACCCCTGCAACCCAACCCTGGCCCTGATATGTCTCCAAACCCCTGCAACCTAACCCTGGCCCTGATATGTCTCCAAACCCCTGCAACCCAACCCTGGCCCTGATATGTTCTCCAAACCCCTGCAACCTGACCCTGGCTCCTGATATGTTCTCCAAACCCCTGCAACCTAACCCTGGCCCTGATATGTTCCAAACCCCTGCAACCTAACCCTGGCCCTGATATGTCTCCAAACCCCTGCAACCTAACCCTGGCCCTGATATGTCTCCAAACCCCTGCAACCTGACCCCTGGCCTGATATGTCTCCAAACCCTGCAACCTAACCCTGGCCCTGATATGTCTCCAAACCCCTGCAACCTAACCCTGGCCCTGATATGTCTCCAAACCCCTGCAACCTAACCCTGGCCCTGATATGTCTCCAAACCCCTGCAACCCAACCCTGGCCCTGATATGTCTCCAAACCCCTGCAACCTAACCCTGGCCCTGATATGTCTCCAAACCCCTGCAACCTAACCCTGGCCCTGATATGTTCCCCAAACCCCTGCAACCTGACCCTGGCCTGATATGTCTCAAACCCCTGCAACCTGACCCTGGCTCCTGATATGTTCTCAAACCCCTGCAACCTAACCCTGGCCCTGATATGTCTCCAAACCCCTGCAACCTAACCCTGGCCCTGATATGTCTCCAAACCCCTGCAACCTGACCCTGGCTCCTGATATGTCTCCAAACCCCTGCAACCTAACCCTGGCCCTGATATGTCTCCAAACCCCTGCAACCTAACCCTGGCCTGATATGTCTCCAAACCCCTGCAACCTAACCCTGGCCCTGATATGTCTCCAAACCCCTGCAACCTAACCCTGGCCCTGATATGTTCTCCAAACCCCTGCAACCTGACCCTGGCCCTGATATGTCTCCAAACCCCTGCAACCCCAACCCTGGCCCTGATATGTCTCCAAACCCTGCAACCTGAACCCTGGCCCTGATATGTCTCCAAACCCTGCAACCTGACCCTGGCCCTGATATGTCTCCAAACCCTGCAACCTAACCCCCTGATATGTCTCCAAACCCCTGCAACCTAACCCTGGCCCTGATATGTCTCCAAACCCCTGCAACCTGACCCTGGCCCTGATATGTTCCAAACCCTGCAACCTAACCCTGGCCCTGATATGTCTCCAAACCCCTGCAACCTAACCCTGGCCCTGATATGTCTCCAAACCCCTGCAACCTAACCCCTGATATGTCTCCAAACCCCTGCAACCTAACCCTGGCCCTGATATGTGTCTCCAAACCCTGCAACCAACCTGGCCCTGATATGTCTCCAAACCCCTGCTAAACCTAACCCTGGCCCTGATATGTCTCCAAACCCCTGCAACCTACCCCTGGCCCTGATATGTCTCCAAACCCTGCAACCTAACCCTGGCCCTGATATGTCTCCAAACCCCTGCAACCTAACCTGGCCCTGATATGTCTCCAAACCCCTGCAACCTGACCCTGGCCCTGATATGTCTCCAAACCCCTGCAACCTAACCCTGGCCCTGATATGTCTCCCAAACCCCTGCAACCTGACCCTGATATGTCTCCAAACCCCTGCAACCTAACCCTGGCCCTGATATGTCTCCAAACCCTGCAACCTGACCCTGGCCCTGATATGTCTCCAAACCCCTGCAACCTGACCCTGGCCCTGATATGTCTCCAAACCCCTGCAACCCAACCCTGGCCCTGATATGTCTCCAAACCCCTGCAACCTAACCCTGGCCTGATATGTCTCCAAACCCCTGCAACCTGACCCTGGCCCTGATATGTCTCCAAACCCCTGCAACCTGACCCTGGCTCCTGATATGTCTCCAAACCCCTGCAACCTAACCCTGGCCCTGATATGTCTCCAAACCCCTGCAACCTAACCCTGGCCCTGATATGTCTCCAAACCCCTGCAACCTAACCCTGGCCCTGATATGTCTCCAAACCCCTGCAACCTAACCCTGGCCCTGATATGTCTCCAAACCCTGCAACCTGACCCTGGCCCTGATATGTCTCCAAACCCCTGCAACCTAACCCTGGCCCTGATATGTCTCCAAACCCCTGCAACCCAACCCTGGCCCTGATATGTCTCCAAACCCCTGCAACCTAACCCTGGCCCTGATATGTCTCCAAACCCCTGCAACCTGACCCTGGCCCTGATATGTGCCTCAAACCCCTGCAACCCAGGCCCCTGGCCCCTGATATGTTCTCCAAACCCTGCAACCTAACCCTGGCCCTGATATGTCTCCAAACCCCTGCAACCTAACCCTGGCCCTGATATGTCTCCAAACCCCTGCAACCTAACCCTGGCCCTGATATGTCTCCAAACCCCTGCAACCAACCCTGGCCCTGATATGTCTCCAAACCCTGCAACCTAACCCTGGCCCTGATATGTCTCCAAACCCTGCAACCTAACCCTGGCCCTGATATGTCTCCAAACCCCTGCAACCTAACCCTGGCCCTGATATGTCTCCAAACCCCTGCAACCTAACCCTGGCCCTGATATGTCTCCAAACCCCTGCAACCTGACCCTGGCCCTGATATGTCTCCAAACCCTGCAACCTAACCCTGGCCCTGATATGTCTCCAAACCCCTGCAACTGACCCTGGCCCTGATATGTCTCCAAACCCCTGCAACCTAACCCTGGCCCTGATATGTCTCCAAACCCCTGCAACCTAACCCTGGCCCTGATATGTCTCCAAACCCCTGCAACCTAACCCTGGCCCTGATATGTCTCCAAACCCCTGCAACCTGACCCTGGCCCTGATATGTCTCCAAACCCCTGCAACCTAACCCTGGCCCTGATATGTCTCCAAACCCCTGCAACCTAACCCTGGCCCTGATATGTCTCCAAACCCCTGCAACCTAACCCTGGCCCTGATATGTCTCCAAACCCCTGCAACCTGACCCTGGCCCTGATATGTCTCCAAACCCCTGCAACCTGACCCTGGCCCTGATATGTCTCCAAACCCCTGCAACCAACCCCTGGCCCTGATATGTCTCCAAACCCCTGCAACCTAACCCTGGCCCTGATATGTCTCCAAACCCCTGCAACCTAACCTCCTGGCCCTGATATGTTCCAAACCCCTGCAACCTAACCCTGGCCCTGATATATGTCTCCAAACCCCTGCAACCTGACCCTGGCTCCTGATATGTCTCCAAACCCCTGCAACCTAACCCTGGCCCTGATATGTCTCCAAACCCCTGCAACCTAACCCTGGCCCTGATATGTCTCCAAACCCCTGCAACCTAACCCTGGCCCTGATATGTCTCCAAACCCCTGCAACCTAACCCTGGCCCTGATATGTCTCCCCCAAACCCCTGCAACCTAACCCTGGCCCTGATATGTCTCCAAACCCCTGCAACCTGACCCTGGCCCTGATATGTCTCCAAACCCTGCAACCTAACCCTGGCCCTGATATGTCTCCAAACCCCTGCAACCTGACCCTGGCCCTGATATGTCTCCAAACCCCTGCAACCTAACCCTGGCCCTGATATGTCTCCAAACCCCTGCAACCTGACCCTGGCCCTGATATGTCTCCAAACCCCTGCAACCTAACCCTGGCCCTGATATGTCTCCAAACCCCTGCAACCTACCCCTGGCCCTGATATGTCTCCAAACCCCTGCAACCTAACCCTGGCCCTGATATGTCTCCAAACCCCTGCAACCTGACCCTGGCCCTGATATGTCTCCAAACCCCTGCAACCTAACCCTGGCCCTGATATGTCTCCAAACCCCTGCAACCTGACCCTGGCCCTGATATGTCTCCAAACCCCTGCAACCTGACCCTGGCCCTGATATGTCTCCAAACCCCTGCAACCTGACCCTGGCCCTGATATGTCTCCAAACCCCTGCAACCTGACCCTGGCCCTGATATGTCTCCAAACCCCTGCAACCTAACCCTGGCCCTGATATGTCTCCAAACCCCTGCAACCTGACCCTGGCTCCTGATATGTCTCCAAACCCCTGCAACCTGACCCTGGCCCTGATATGTCTCCAAACCCCTGCAACCTGACCTGGCCCTGATATGTCTCCAAACCCCTGCAACCTGACCCTGGCCCTGATATGTCTCCAAACCCCTGCAACCAACCCTGGCCCTGATATGTCTCCAAACCCCTGCAACCTAACCCTGGCCCTGATATGTCTCCAAACCCCTGCAACCTAACCCTGGCCCTGATATGTCTCCAAACCCCTGCAACCTGACCCTGGCCCTGATATGTCTCCAAACCCCTGCAACCTGACCCTGGCCCTGATATGTGTCTCCAAACCCCCTGCAACCTGACCCTGGCCCTGATATGTCTCCAAACCCCTGCAACCTAACCCTGGCCCTGATATGTCTCCAAACCCCTGCAACCTAACCCTGGCCCTGATATGTCTCCAAACCCCTGCAACCTAACCCTGGCCCTGATATGTCTCCAAACCCCTGCAACCTAACCCTGGCCTGATATGTCTCCAAACCCCTGCAACCTGACCCTGGCCCTGATATGTTCCAAACCCCTGCAACCTAACCCTGGCCCTGATATGTCTCCAAACCCCTGCAACCTAACCCTGGCCCTGATATGTCTCCAAACCCCTGCAACCTAACCCTGGCCCTGATATGTCTCCAAACCCCTGCAACCCAACCCTGGCCTGATATGTCTCCAAACCCCTGCAACCTGACCCTGGCCCTGATATGTCTCCAAACCCCTGCAACCTAACCCTGATATGTCTCCAAACCCCTGCAACCTAACCCTGGCCCTGATATGTCTCCAAACCCCTGCAACCTAACCCTGGCCCTGATATGTCTCCAAACCCCTGCAACCTGACCCTGGCCCTGATATGTCTCCAAACCCCTGCAACCTAACCCTGGCCCTGATATGTCTCCAAACCCCTGCAACCTGACCCTGGCCCTGATATGTCTCCAAACCCCTGCAACCTAACCCTGGCCCTGATATGTCTCCAAACCCCTGCAACCTAACCCTGGCCCTGATATGTCTCCAAACCCCTGCAACCTAACCCTGGCCCTGATATGTCTCCAAACCCCTGCAACCTAACCCCTGGCCCTGATATGTCTCCAAACCCTGCAACCTAACCCTGGCCCTGATATGTCTCCAAACCCCTGCAACCTAACCCTGGCCCTGATATGTCTCCAAACCCCTGCAACCTAACCCTGGCCCTGATATGTCTCCAAACCCCTGCAACCTGACCCTGGCCCTGATATGTCTCCAAACCCCTGCAACCTAACCCTGGCCCTGATATGTCTCCAAACCCCTGCAACCTGACCCTGGCCCTGATATGTCTCCAAACCCCTGCAACCCTAACCCTGGCCCTGATATGTCTCCAAACCCCTGCAACCTACCCTGGCCCTGATATGTCTCCAAACCCCTGCAACCTGACCCTGGCCCTGATATGTCTCCAAACCCCTGCAACCTAACCCTGGCCCTGATATGTCTCCAAACCCCTGCAACCTGACCCTGGCCCTGATATGTCTCCAAACCCCTGCAACCTAACCCTGGCCCTGATATGTCTCCAAACCCCTGCAACCTAACCCTGGCCCTGATATGTCTCCAAACCCCTGCAACCTAACCCTGGCCCTGATATGTCTCCAAACCCCTGCAACCTAACCCTGGCCCTGATATGTCTCCAAACCCCTGCAACCTGACCCTGGCCCTGATATGTCTCCAAACCCCCTGCAACCTAACCCCTGGCCCTGATATGTCTCCAAACCCCTGCAACCTAACCCTGGCTCCTGATATGTCTCCAAACCCCTGCAACCTACCCTGATATGATATGTCTCCAAACCCCTGCAACCTGACCCTGGCCCTGATATGTCTCCAAACCCCTGCAACCTAACCCTGGCCCTGATATGTCTCCAAACCCCTGCAACCTAACCTGGCCCTGATATGTCTCCAAACCCCTGCAACCTAACCTGGCCCTGATATGTCTCCAAACCCCTGCAACCTGACCCTGGCCCTGATATGTCTCCAAACCCCTGCAACCTGACCCTGGCCCTGATATGTCTCAGGACCAAACCCTGCAACCTAACCCTGGCCCTGATATGTCTCCAAACCCCTGCAACCTAACCCCTGGCCCTGATATGTCTCCAAACCCCTGCAACCTAACCCTGGCCCTGATATGTCTCCAAACCCCCTGCAACCTAACCCTGGCCCTGATATGTCTCCAAACCCCCTGCAACCTGACCCTGGCCCTGATATGTCTCCAAACCCCCTGCAACCTGACCCTGGCCCTGATATGTCTCCAAACCCCTGCAACCTAACCCTGGCCCTGATATGTCTCCAAACCCCTGCAACCTGACCCTGGCCCTGATATGTCTCCAAACCCCTGCAACCTAACCCTGGCCCTGATATGTCTCCAAACCCCTTCAACCTGACCCTGGCCCTGATATGTCTCCAAACCCCTGCAACCTGACCCTGGCCCTGATATGTCTCCAAACCCCCTGCAACCTGACCCTGGCCCTGATATGTCTCCAAACCCCTTCAACCTGACCCTGGCCCTGATATGTCTCCAAACCCCTGCAACCTGACCCTGGCCCTGATATGTCTCCAAACCCCTGCAACCTGACCCTGGCCCTGATATGTCTCCAAACCCCTGCAACCTGGCCCTGATATGTCTCCAAACCCCTGCAACCTGACCCTGGCCCTGATATGTCTCCAAACCCCTGCAACCTAACCCTGGCCCTGATATGTCTCCAAACCCCTGCAACCTAACCCTGGCCTGATATGTCTCCAAACCCCTGCAACCTAACCCTGGCCCTGATATGTCTCCAAACCCCCTGCAACCTGACCCTGGCCCTGATATGTCTCCAAACCCCCTGCAACCTAACCCTGGCCCTGATATGCAATGTCTCCAAACCCCCTGCAACCTACCCTGGCCCTGATATGTCTCCAAACCCCCTGCAACCTAACCCTGGCCCTGATATGTCTCCAAACCCCTGCAACCTAACCCTGGCCCTGATATGTCTCCAAACCCCCTGCAACCTAACCCTGGCCCTGATATGTCTCCAAACCCCTGCAACCTAACCCTGGCCCTGATATGTCTCCAAACCCCTGCAACCTGACCCTGGCCCTGATATGTCTCCAAACCCCTGCAACCTAACCCTGGCCCTGATATGTCTCCAAACCCCTGCAACCTGACCCTGGCCCTGATATGTCTCCAAACCCCCTGCAACCTAACCCTGGCCCTGATATGTCTCCAAACCCCCTGCAACCTAACCCTGATATGTCTCCAAACCCCTGCAACCTGACCCTGGCCCTGATATGTCTCCAAACCCCCTGCAACCTAACCCTGGCCTGATATGTCTCCAAACCCCTGCAACCTGACCCTGGCCCTGATATGTCTCCAAACCCCCTGCAACCTGACCCTGGCCCTGATATGTCTCCAAACCCCTGCAACCTGACCCTGGCCCTGATATGTCTCCAAACCCCTGCAACCTAACCCTGGCCCTGATATGTCTCCAAACCCCCTGCAACCTAACCCTGGCCCTGATATGTCTCCAAACCCCATGCAACCTGACCCTGGCCCTGATATGTCTCCAAACCCCCTGCAACCTAACCCTGGCCCTGATATGTCTCCAAACCCCTGCACCTGACCCTGGCCCTGATATGTCTCCAAACCCCTGCAACCTAACCCTGGCCCTGATATGTCTCCAAACCCCCTGCAACCTAACCCTGGCCCTGATATGTCTCCAAACCCCTGCAACCTAACCCTGGCCCTGATATGTCTCCAAACCCCTGCAACCTAACCCTGGCCCTGATATGTCTCCAAACCCCTGCAACCTGACCCTGGCCCTGATATGTCTCCAAACCCCTGCAACCTAACCCTGGCCCTGATATGTCTCCAGGCCCCCTGCACCTGACCCTGGCCCTGATATGTCTCCAAACCCCTGCAACCTAACCCTGGCCCTGATATGTCTCCAAACCCCTGCAACCTAACCCTGGCCTGATATGTCTCCAAACCCCTGCAACCTGACCCTGGCCCTGATATGTCTCCAAACCCCTGCAACCTAACCCTGGCCCTGATATGTCTCCAAACCCCTGCAACCTAACCCTGGCCCTGATATGTCTCCAAACCCCTGCAACCTAACCCTGGCCCTGATATGTCTCCAAACCCCTGCAACCTAACCCTGGCCTGATATGTCTCCAAACCCCTGCAACCTAACCCTGGCCCTGATATGTCTCCAGAACCCCTGCAACCTAACCCTGGCCCTGATATGTCTCCAAACCCCCTGCAACCTAACCCTGGCCCTGATATGTCTCCAAACCCCCTGCAACCTAACCCTGATATGTCTCCAAACCCCTGCAACCTAACCCTGATATGTCTCCAAACCCCTGCAAACCTACCCTGATATGTCTCCAAACCCCTGCAACCTGACCCTGGCCCTGATATGTCTCCAAACCCCTGCAACCTAACCCTGATATGTCTCCAAACCCCCTGCAACCTAACCCTGATATGTCTCCAAACCCCCTGCAATCTTACCCTGATATGTCTCCAAACCCCCTGCAACCTAACCCTGGCCCTGATATGTCTCCAAACCCCTGCAACCTAACCCTGGCCCTGATATGTCTCCAAACCCTCTGCAACCTAACCCTGGCCCTGATATGTCTCCAAACCCCTGCAACCTAACCCTGGCCCTGATATGTCTCCAAACCCCTGCAACCTAACCCTGGCCCTGATATGTCTCCAAACCCCTGCAACCTAACCCTGGCCCTGATATGTCTCCAAACCCCCTGCAACCTAACCCTGGCCCTGATATGTCTCCAAACCCCTGCAACCTAACCCTGGCCCTGATATGTCTCCAAACCCCTGCAACCTAACCCTGGCCCTGATATGTCTCCAAACCCCCTGCAACCTGACCCTGGCCCTGATATGTCTCCAAACCCCTGCAACCTGACCCTGGCCCTGATATGTCTCCAAACCCCTGCAACCTGACCCTGGCCCTGATATGTCTCCAAACCCCTGCAACCTGACCCTGGCCCTGATATGTCTCCAAACCCCTGCAACCTAACCCTGGCCCTGATATGTCTCCAAACCCCTGCAACCTAACCCTGGCCTGATATGTCTCCAAACCCCCTGCAACCTAACCCTGGCCCTGATATGTCTCCAAACCCCTGCAACCTGACCCTGGCCCTGATATGTCTCCAAACCCCTGCAACCTAACCCTGGCCCTGATATGTCTCCAAACCCCTGCAACCTAACCCTGGCCCTGATATGTCTCCAAACCCCTGCAACCTAACCCTGGCCTGATATGTCTCCAAACCCCTGCAACCTAACCCTGGCCCTGATATGTCTCCAAACCCCTGCAACCTGACCCTGGCCCTGATATGTCTCCAAACCCCTGCAACCTAACCCTGGCCCTGATATGTCTCCAAACCCCTGCAACCTGACCCTGGCCCTGATATGTCTCCAAACCCCTGCAACCTAACCCTGGCCCTGATATGTCTCCAAACACCCTGCAACCTAACCCTGATATGTCTCCAAACCCCCTGCAACCTGACCCTGGCCCTGATATGTCTCCAAACCCCCTGCAACCTAACCCTGGCCCTGATATGTCTCCAAACCCCCTGCAACCTGACCCTGGCCCTGATATGTCTCCAAACCCCCTGCAACCTAACCCTGGCCCTGATATGTCTCCAAACCCCCTGCAACCTAACCCTAACCCTGATATGTCTCCAAACCCCATGCAACCTGACCCTGGCCCTGATATGTCTCCAAACCCCCTGCAACCTAACCCTGGCCCTGATATGTCTCCAGAACCCCTGCAACCTAACCCTGGCCCTGATATGTCTCCAAACCCCCTGCAACCTAACCCTGATATGTCTCCAAACCCCCTGCAACCTAACCCTGGCCCTGATATGTCTCCAAACCCCTGCAACCTAACCCTGATATGTCTCCAAACCCCATGCAACCTAACCCTGGCCCTGATCTGTCTCCAAACCCCTGCAACCTAACCCTGGCCCTGATATGTCTCCAAACCCCTGCAACCTAACCCTGGCCCTGATCTGTCTCCAAACCCCCTGCAACCTAACCCTGGCCCTGATATGTCTCCAAACCCCTGCAACCTAACCCTGGCCCTGATATGTCTCCAAACCCCTGCAACCTGACCCTGGCCCTGATATGTCTCCAAACCCCTGCAACCTAACCCTGGCCCTGATATGTCTCCAAACCCCTGCAACCTGACCCTGGCCCTGATATGTCTCCAAACCCCTGCAACCTAACCCTGGCCCTGATATGTCTCCAAACCCCTGCAACCTGACCCTGGCCCTGATATGTCTCCAAACCCCTGCAACCTAACCCTGGCCCTGATATGTCTCCAAACCCCTGCAACCTAACCCTGGCCCTGATATGTCTCCAAACCCCTGCAACCTAACCCTGGCCCTGATATGTCTCCAAACCCCTGCAACCTGACCCTGGCCCTGATATGTCTCCAAACCCCTGCGACCTGACCCTGGCCCTGATATGTCTCCAAACCCCCTTCAACCTGACCCTGGCCCTGATATGTCTCCAAACCCCCTGCAACCTGACCCTGGCCCTGATATGTCTCCAAACCCCTTCAACCTGACCCTGGCCCTGATATGTCTCCAAACCCCTGCAACCTGACCCTGGCCCTGATATGTCTCCAAACCCCTGCAACCTGACCCTGGCCCTGATATGTCTCCAAACCCCTGCAACCTGACCCTGGCCCTGATATGTCTCCAAACCCCCTGCAACCTAACCCTGGCCCTGATATGTCTCCAAACCCCTGCAACCTGACCCTGGCCCTGATATGTCTCCAACCCCCTGCAACCTTGCCTAACCCTGATATGTCTCCAAACCCCTGCAACCTGACCCTGGCCCTGATATGTCTCCAAACCCCTGCAACCTAACCCTGGCCCTGATATGTCTCCAAACCCCTGCAACCTAACCCTGGCCCTGATATGTCTCCAAACCCCTGCAACCTAACCCTGGCCCTGATATGTCTCCAAACCCCTGCAACCTGACCCTGGCCCTGATATGTCTCCAAACCCCCTGCAACCTGACCCTGGCCCTGATATGTCTCCAAACCCCTGCAACCTGACCCTGGCCCTGATATGTCTCCAAACCCCTGCAACCTAACCCCCTGATATGTCTCCAAACCCCTGCAACCTAACCCTGGCCCTGATATGTCTCCAAACCCCTGCAACCTAACCCTGGCCCTGATATGTCTCCAAACCCCTGCAACCTAACCCTGGCCCTGATATGTCTCCAAACCCCTGCAACCTAACCCCTGATATGTCTCCAAACCCCCTGCAACCTGACCCTGGCCCTGATATGTCTCCAAACCCCCTGCAACCTAACCCTGATATGTCTCCAAACCCCCTGCAACCTAACCCTGGCCCTGATATGTCTCCAAACCCCTGCAACCTAACCCTGATATGTCTCCAAACCCCCTGCAACCTGACCCTGGCCCTGATATGTCTCCAAACCCCTGCAACCTAACCCTGATATGTCTCCAAACCCCTGCAACCTGACCCTGGCCCTGATATGTCTCCAAACCCCTGCAACCTAACCCTGGCCCTGATATGTCTCCAAACCCCCTGCAACCTGACCCTGATATGTCTCCAAACCCCCTGCAACCTAACCCTGGCCCTGATATGTCTCCAAACCCCCTGCAACCTGACCCTGGCCCTGATATGTCTCCAAACCCCTGCAACCTAACCCTGGCCCTGATATGTCTCCAAACCCCCTGCAACCTAACCCTGGCCCTGATATGTCTCCAAACCCCTGCAACCTAACCCTGGCCCTGATATGTCTCCAAACCCCTGCAACCTGACCCTGGCCCTGATATGTCTCGAAACCCCTGCAACCTAACCCTGGCCCTGATATGTCTCCAAACCCCTGCAACCTGACCCTGGCCCTGATATGTCTCCAAACCCCCTGCAACCTAACCCTGGCCCTGATATGTCTCCAAACCCCCTGCAACCTGACCCTGGCCCTGATATGTCTCCAAACCCCTGCAACCTAACCCTGGCCCTGATATGTCTCCAAACCCCTGCAACCTAACCCCCTGATATGTCTCCAAACCCCTGCAACCTAACCCTGGCCCTGATATGTCTCCAAACCCCCTGCAACCTGACCCTGGCCCTGATATGTCTCCAAACCCCTGCAACCTACCCTGGCCCTGATATGTCTCCAAACCCCTGCAACCTGACCCTGGCCCTGATATGTCTCCAAACCCCCTGCAACCTGACCCTGGCCCTGATATGTCTCCAAACCCCTGCAACCTGACCCTGGCCCTGATATGTCTCCAAACCCCTGCAACCTGACCCTGGCCCTGATATGTCTCCAAACCCCTGCAACCTGACCCTGGCCCTGATATGTCTCCAAACCCCTGCAACCTGACCCTGGCCCTGATATGTCTCCAAACCCCTGCAACCTAACCCTGGCCCTGATATGTCTCCAAACCCCTGCAACCTGACCCTGGCCCTGATATGTCTCCAAACCCCTGCAACCTGACCCTGGCCCTGATATGTCTCCAAACCCCTGCAACCTGACCCTGGCCCTGATATGTCTCCAAACCCCTTCAACCTGACCCTGGCCCTGATATGTCTCCAAACCCCTTCAACCTGACCCTGGCCCTGATATGTCTCCAAACCCCTGCAACCTGACCCTGGCCCTGATATGTCTCCAAACCCCTGCAACCTGACCCTGGCCCTGATATGTCTCCAAACCCCCTGCAACCTGACCCTGATATGTCTCCAAACCCCCTGCAACCTCACCCTGGCCCTGATATGTCTCCAAACCCCTGCAACCTGACCCTGGCCCTGATATGTCTCCAAACCCCTGCAACCTAACCCTGGCCCTGATATGTCTCCAAACCCCTGCAACCTAACCCTGATATGTCTCCAAACCCCTGCAACCTAACCCTGGCCCTGATATGTCTCCAAACCCCCTGCAACCTGACCCTGGCCCTGATATGTCTCCAAACCCCCTGCAACCTAACCCTGGCCCTGATATGTCTCCAAACCCCTGCAACCTGACCCTGGCCCTGATATGTCTCCAAACCCCTGCAACCTAACCCTGGCCCTGATATGTCTCCAAACCCTGCAACCTAACCCTGGCCCTGATATGTCTCCAAACCCCTGCAACCTGACCCTGGCCCTGATATGTCTCCAAACCCCCTGCAACCTAACCCTGATATGTCTCCAAACCCCTGCAACCTGACCCTGGCCCTGATATGTCTCCAAACCCCTGCAACCTAACCCTGGCCCTGATATGTCTCCAAACCCCTGCAGCCTAACCCTGGCCCTGATATGTCTCCAAACCCCTGCAACCTGACCCTAACCCTGATATGTCTCCAAACCCCTGCAACCTGACCCTGGCCCTGATATGTCTCCAAACCCCTGCAACCTAACCCTGGCCCTGATATGTCTCCAAACCCCTGCAACCTAACCCTGGCCCTGATATGTCTCCAAACCCCCTTCAACCTGACCCTGGCCCTGATATGTCTCCAAACCCCCTTCAACCTGACCCTGGCCCTGATATGTCTCCAAACCCCCTGCAACCTGACCCTGGCCCTGATATGTCTCCAAACCCCCTGCAACCTGACCCTGGCCCTGATATGTCTCCAAACCCCTGCAACCTGACCCTGGCCCTGATATGTCTCCAAACCCCTGCAACCTGACCCTGGCCCTGATATGTCTCCAAACCCCCTGCAACCTAACCCTGGCCCTGATATGTCTCCAAACCCCTGCAACCTGACCCTGGCCCTGATATGTCT
>NW_026290984.1:212500-250000 GCF_023373465.1 Oncorhynchus keta
CCTCACCATCGTACCCATCATCCCCACCATCATACCCATCATCCCCATCATTATCCCCACCATCATCCCCATCATTATCCCCACCATCATCCCCATCATTATCCCCACCATCATCCCCACCATCATACCCATTATCATCTATTATCCATCATACCCATTATCTCATACTATCGTATCCATTATCATCCCCATCATTATCCCCACCATCATACCCATTACCCCCACCATCATACCCATTACCCCCACCATCATACCCATCATCCCCACCATCATACCATACCCCATCATCATACCTATCATCCCCATCATTATCCCCACCATCATACCATTATCCCCACCATCATCACCATCATTAATATCATCCCCATCGTTATCCCCACCATCGTACCCATCATCCCCATCACTAATATCATCCCCATCATTATCCCCACCAACATCCCCATCACTAATATCATCCCCATCATTATCCCCACCATCATCCCCATCATTATCCCCACCATCATACCCATTACCCCCACCATCGTACCCATCATCCCCATCATTATCCCCACCATCATCCCCATCATTATCCCCACCATCATATCCATCATCCCCACCATCATCACCATCACTAATATCATCCCCGTCATTATCCCCACCATCGTACCCATCATCCCCATCATTATCCCCACCATCATATCCATCATCCCCACCATCATCACCATCAATAATATCATCCCCATCATCATCCCCACCATCATCCCCACCATCATACCATCATCCCCATCATCCGCACCATCATCACCATCACCACCATCATCCCCATCATTATCCCCACCATCATTTCTGTTATTGCCTGTCATCACCATCAGCGCCTATCATTACAAGTCCACATTACCATCATTGCCATCATCATTTACTAATTATCTTTACCAATCATCATTTAAGATCATCCATCGTCACCATCATCCCCACCATCATCCCCTTCGTTATCCCCATCAACCCACCATCATCACCACCATCATCCCCATCGTTATCCCCACCATCATACCCATTATCCCCACTATCGTACCCATCATCCCATCATTATCCCCACCATCATCACCACCATCATCCCCATCATTATCCCCACCATCATACCCATCATCCCCATTTATATCCCCACCATTATCCCCACCATCATACCCATTATCCCCACCATCGTACCCATCATCCCCACCATCATCCCCACCATCATACCCATTATCCCCACCATCATACCCATTATCCCCACCATCGTACTTATCATCCATCATCATTAGTTAACCACCTAATCATACCCATTATGTCACCATCTGTCGCAATCCTACCATCAGTCATCATGCCCACTACTCAAACGTGCCCATCATCTCACCATCATCCCACGATCATACCCATTATCCCCACCATCATGCCCATTATCTCCACTATCATTGCCCATCTCCCCATCATTATCCCACCAGAGCTACCATCATCATCCCATCATTATCCCCACCATCATACCCATCATCCCCTATTTATATCCCCACCATTATCCCCACCATCATATCCATTATCTACCATCGTTCTGCATTCATCCATTCATTATTTACCATCATCGTACCATCATACCGATTATCTCTATCCGCCGTATACCAGACATCATCATCATCATTTTATCCCCATCCATCATTCATCATGCCCTTTATTGTTTTGGAATACCCATTATTTCTACGATCATATTAACGACATTACATTATTCTAAACCATCATCCAGCCATTATCCCGATCATTATCCCCATTGTTAGGAGATTATCATTTAGACATTATATTTCCCCGGACATCATACCATTCATCTGATCATGAGGATCACTATCATTATCTCTTGTTATCCTACTATAATTCATCCCCACCATCATCCGATCATCTAAAAAGTACTAAAATTATTATGCATTATCTCCTTATAATCTTTATATCATTCCTTATCTCTATCATCATCCATCATTATTCTTTATCTCTACATCATCATCCTATCATTATTATTATCTCTATCATAGCTATCATCCTACTATAATCACTATAATTCGTCATAATAACTTTATCTATATCTCCTACTATCATCTCTAATTATCTCTTTATCATCTCTATAATTACTATCATTCTCCGTTAATCATTCACTATCATATTTATTACTCCTATCATCCATCATCTCTAAATCATCATCTCTCTATCTCCCATCATCCCTAATCACTTATCATTCTATTATTCCATCATTACCATCATCCCCACCATCATACTTATTCATCATCCCCATCATCTCTACCATCATCTCACCATCATATTTATTCTTATCATTATCCCATTATTTCTGCATTATCATCACCATCATACCCATCAGTCTACTATCATCCCATTATCTCCTCATAATCACCTATCATCTCATTATTCTATTATCATAATTATCATTACTATCATTATTCATCATTCATCATCCCCACCATCGTCTTTATCACTATACCCATCATCCCTACCATCATCCCATCTCTTTATGATCATCCCCACCATCATACCATCATCCCCACCATCATACCCATCATCCCCATGATCATCCCCACCATCATCCCCATCATCCCCATAATCACTATCATCTCCATTATCTCCATCATTACCATCATCCCCACCATCATACCTATCACCCCATCATCCCCATCATCCCCACGATCATCCCCACCATCATACCCATCATCATCCCCACCATCATCCCCAACCCACAGATCCCTTCCAGACTCCCTCCACCTACCTAAGGATGTCAGAGTACAAACATAAGTTAACCACCTAACTGAGGAACTCAATTTAAACTTGCGTAATACCCTAGATGCAGTCGCACTCCTAAAAACAAAAAACATTTGTCCTAAGAAACTAGCTCCCTGGAAAACAGAAAATATCCGAGCTCTGAAGCTTCCAGAACATTGGAACAGAAATGGCGCCACACCAAACTGGAAGTCTTCTGACTAGCTTGGAAAGACAGTACCGTGCAGCACCGAAGAGCCCTCACTGCTGCTCCACCAAACTGGAAGTCTTCTGACTAGCTTTTTAAAGACAGTTCTGTGCAGTATCGAAGAGCCCTTACTGCTGCTCCACCAAACTGGAAGTCTTCCTACTAGCTTGGAAAGACGGTACCGTGCCGTATCGAAGAGCCCTCACTGCTGCTCCACCAAACTGGAAGTCTTCCTACTAGCTTGGAAAGACAGTACCGTGCCGTATCGAAGGGCCCTCACTGCTGCTCCACCAAACTGGAAGTCTTCCTACTAGCTTGGAAAGACAGTACCGTGCCGTATCGAAGAGCCCTCACTGCTGCTCCATCATCCTATTTTTCCAACTTAACTGAGGAGAATAAGAACAATCCAAAATGTCTTTTTGATACTGTCGCAAAGCTAACGAAGAAGCAGCATTCCCCGAGTGAGGATCACTACAGCAGTGATGACTTTATGTTTTGATGAAAAGATCACGATCATTAGAAAAGCAAATTACGGACTCCTCTTTGAATCTGCATATTTCTCCAAGGCTCAGTTGTCCTGAGTCTGCACAACACTGCCAGGACCTAGGATCACCTAGGGAGACACTCAAGTTTTTTAACACGATATCTCTATATCTATATCTGAGACTGCACTTGTGAATGTGGTAAATTACCTTTTAATGGCGTTAGACCGAGGCTCTGCATCTGTCCTCGTGCTCCTAGACCTTAGTGCTACTTTTGATACCATCGATCACCACATTCTTTTGGAGTGTTTTGGAAACCCAAATTGGTCTACACGGACAAGTTCTGGCCTGGTTTAGATCTTATCTATCGGAAAGATATCAGTTTGTCTCTGTGGATGGTTTGTTCTCTGACAAATCAACTGTACGTTTCGGTGTTCCTCAAGGTTCCGTTTTAGGACCACTATTGTTTTCACTATATATTTTACCTCTTGGGGATGTTATTCGAAAACATAATGTCAACTTTCACCTGTATGCAGACGATACGCATTTCGATGAAACATGGTGAAGATTGCCGTCCCTGGAAGCCTGTGTCTCTCAGACAAATGTTTTACATTTAACTCGGACAAAACAGAGATGCTAGTTCTAGGCCCTAGACACAAAGAGATCTGCTGTTGGATCTGACAATTAATATGAATGGTTGTAAACCCACAACAGTAAACCCACAACATCATAGAACCCACAACAGTAAACCCACAACAGTAAACACACAACAGCATAGAACCCACAACAGCATAGAACCCACAACAGCACAGAACCCACAACAGCATAGAACCCACAACAGCATAGAACCCACAACAGCATAGAACCCACAACAGCATAGAACCCACAACAGTAAACAGTAAATCATCATCATCACCACCATCATGGAGTCTCTACACTCCCCATCTTTCTCCTGCATCATCATCATGGAGTCTCTACACTCCCCATCTTTCTCCTGCCTCATCATCACCACCATCATGGAGTCTCTACACTCCCCATCTTTCTCCTGTATCATCATTACCACCATCATGGAGTCTCTACACTCCCCATCTTTCTCCTGCCTCATCATCACCACCATCATCATGGAGTCTCTACACTCCCCATCTTTCTCCTACATCATCACCACCATCATCATGGAGTCTCTACACTCCCCATCTTTCTCCTGCCTCATCATCACCACCATCATGGAGTCTCTACACTCCCCATCTTTCTCCTGCATCATCATCACCACCATCATGGAGTCTCTACACTCCCCATCTTTCTCCTGCATCATCATCATGGAGTCTCTACACTCCCCATCTTTCTCCTGCCTCATCATCACCACCATCATGGAGTCTCTACACTCCCCATCTTTCTCCTGCATCATCACCACCATCATGGAGTCTCTACACTCCCCATCTTTCTCCTGCATCATCATCACCACCATCATGGAGTCTCTACACTCCCCATCTTTCTCCTGCATCAGCACCACCACCATCATGGAGTCTCTACACTCCCCATCTTTCTCCTGCATCATCATCACCACCATCATGGAGTCTCTACACTCCCCATCTTTCTCCTGCCTCATCATCACCACCATCATGGAGTCTCTACACTCCCCATCTTTCTCCTGCCTCATCATCACCACCATCATGGAGTCTCTACACTCCCCATCTTTCTCCTGCCTCATCATCACCACCATCATGGAGTCTCTACACTCCCCATCTTTCTCCTGCCTCATCACCACCACCATCATGGAGTCTCTACACTCCCCATCTTTCTCCTGCCTCATCATCACCACCATCATGGAGTCTCTACACTCCCCATCTTTCTCCTGCATCATCATCACCACCATCATGGAGTCTCTACACTCCCCATCTTTCTCCTGTATCATCATCACCACCATCATGGAGTCTCTACACTCCCCATCTTTCTCCTGCATCATCATCACCACCATCATGGAGTCTCTACACTCCCCATCTTTCTCCTGCCTCATCATCACCACCATCATGGAGTCTCTACACTCCCCATCTTTCTCCTGCATCATCATCACCACCATCATGGAGTCTCTACACTCCCCATCTTTCTCCTGCATCATCACCACCACCATCATGGAGTCTCTACACTCCCCATCTTTCTCCTGCCTCATCATCACCACCATCATGGAGTCTCTACACTCCCCATCTTTCTCCTGCATCATCACCACCATCATGGAGTCTCTACACTCCCCATCTTTCTCCTGCATCATCATCACCACCATCATGGAGTCTCTACACTCCCCATCTTTCTCCTGCATCAGCACCACCACCATCATGGAGTCTCTACACTCCCCATCTTTCTCCTGCATCATCATCACCACCATCATGGAGTCTCTACACTCCCCATCTTTCTCCTGCCTCATCATCACCACCATCATGGAGTCTCTACACTCCCCATCTTTCTCCTGCCTCATCATCACCACCATCATGGAGTCTCTACACTCCCCATCTTTCTCCTGCCTCATCATCACCACCATCATGGAGTCTCTACACTCCCCATCTTTCTCCTGCCTCATCATCACCACCATCATGGAGTCTCTACACTCCCCATCTTTCTCCTGCCTCATCATCACCACCATCATGGAGTCTCTACACTCCCCATCTTTCTCCTGCATCATCATCACCACCATCATGGAGTCTCTACACTCCCCATCTTTCTCCTGTATCATCATCACCACCATCATGGAGTCTCTACACTCCCCATCTTTCTCCTGCATCATCATCACCACCATCATGGAGTCTCTACACTCCCCATCTTTCTCCTGCATCATCATCACCACCATCATGGAGTCTCTACACTCCCCATCTTTCTCCTGCATCATCATCACCACCATCATGGAGTCTCTACACTCCCCATCTTTCTCCTGCATCATCACCACCACCATCATGGAGTCTCTACACTCCCCATCTTTCTCCTGCCTCATCATCACCACCATCATGGAGTCTCTACACTCCCCATCTTTCTCCTGCCTCATCACCACCACCATCATGGAGTCTCTACACTCCCCATCTTTCTCCTGCATCATCATCACCACCATCATGGAGTCTCTACACTCCCCATCTTTCTCCTGCATCAGCATCACCACCATCATGGAGTCTCTACACTCCCCATCTTTCTCCTGCATCATCATCACCACCATCATGGAGTCTCTACACTCCCCATCTTTCTCCTGCATCATCATCACCACCATCATGGAGTCTCTACACTCCCCATCTTTCTCCTGCATCATCATCACCACCATCATGGAGTCTCTACACTCCCCATCTTTCTCCTGCATCAGCATCACCACCATCATGGAGTCTCTACACTCCCCATCTTTCTCCTGCATCAGCATCACCACCATCATGGAGTCTCTACACTCCCCATCTTTCTCCTGCATCATCATCACCACCATCATGGAGTCTCTACACTCCCCATCTTTCTCCTGCATCATCATCACCACCATCATGGAGTCTCTACACTCCCCATCTTTCTCCTGCATCATCATCACCACCATCATGGAGTCTCTACACTCCCCATCTTTCTCCTGCATCATCACCACCATCATGGAGTCTCTACACTCCCCATCTTTCTCCTGCATCATCATCACCACCATCATGGAGTCTCTACACTCCCCATCTTTCTCCTGCATCATCATCACCACCATCATGGAGTCTCTACACTCCCCATCTTTCTCCTGCATCATCATCACCACCATCATGGAGTCTCTACACTCCCCATCTTTCTCCTGCCTCATCATCACCACCATCATGGAGTCTCTACACTCCCCATCTTTCTCCTGCCTCATCATCACCACCATCATGGAGTCTCTACACTCCCCATCTTTCTCCTGCATCATCATCACCACCATCATGGAGTCTCTACACTCCCCATCTTTCTCCTGCATCATCATCACCACCATCATGGAGTCTCTACACTCCCCATCTTTCTCCTGCATCATCATCACCACCATCATGGAGTCTCTACACTCCCCATCTTTCTCCTGCATCATCATCACCACCATCATGGAGTCTCTACACTCCCCATCTTTCTCCTGCATCATCATCACCACCATCATGGAGTCTCTACACTCCCCATCTTTCTCCTGCATCATCATCACCACCATCATGGAGTCTCTACACTCCCCATCTTTCTCCTGTATCATCATCACCACCATCATGGAGTCTCTACACTCCCCATCTTTCTCCTGTATCATCATCACCACCATCATGGAGTCTCTACACTCCCCATCTTTCTCCTGCCTCATCATCACCACCATCATGGAGTCTCTACACTCCCCATCTTTCTCCTGCCTCATCATCACCACCATCATGGAGTCTCTACACTCCCCATCTTTCTCCTGCCTCATCATCACCACCATCATGGAGTCTCTACACTCCCCATCTTTCTCCTGCATCATCATCACCACCATCATGGAGTCTCTACACTCCCCATCTTTCTCCTGCATCATCATCACCACCATCATGGAGTCTCTACACTCCCCATCTTTCTCCTGCATCATCATCACCACCATCATGGAGTCTCTACACTCCCCATCTTTCTCCTGCATCATCACCACCACCATCATGGAGTCTCTACACTCCCCATCTTTCTCCTGCATCATCACCACCATCATGGAGTCTCTACACTCCCCATCTTTCTCCTGCATCATCATCACCACCATCATGGAGTCTCTACACTCCCCATCTTTCTCCTGCATCATCATCACCACCACCATCATGGAGTCTCTACACTCCCCATCTTTCTCCTGCATCATCACCACCACCATCATGGAGTCTCTACACTCCCCATCTTTCTCCTGCATCATCATCACCACCATCATGGAGTCTCTACACTCCCCATCTTTCTCCTGCATCATCATCACCACCATCATGGAGTCTCTACACTCCCCATCTTTCTCCTGCATCATCATCACCACCATCATGGAGTCTCTACATCATCTTTCTCCTGCATCATCATCACCACCATCATGGAGTCTCTACACTCCCCATCTTTCTCCTGCATCATCATCACCACCATCATGGAGTCTCTACACTCCCCATCTTTCTCCTGCATCAGCATCACCACCATCATGGAGTCTCTACACTCCCCATCTTTCTCCTGCATCATCATCACCACCATCATGGAGTCTCTACACTCCCCATCTTTCTCCTGCATCATCACCACCATCATGGAGTCTCTACACTCCCCATCTTTCTCCTGCATCAGCATCACCACCATCATGGAGTCTCTACACTCCCCATCTTTCTCCTGCATCATCATCACCACCATCATGGAGTCTCTACACTCCCCATCTTTCTCCTGCCTCATCATCACCACCATCATGGAGTCTCTACACTCCCCATCTTTCTCCTGCCTCATCATCACCACCATCATGGAGTCTCTACACTCCCCATCTTTCTCCTGCATCATCATCACCACCATCATGGAGTCTCTACACTCCCCATCTTTCTCCTGCATCATCATCACCACCATCATGGAGTCTCTACACTCCCCATCTTTCTCCTGCCTCATCACCACCACCATCATGGAGTCTCTACACTCCCCATCTTTCTCCTGCATCATCATCACCACCATCATGGAGTCTCTACACTCCCCATCTTTCTCCTGCATCATCATCACCACCATCATGGAGTCTCTACACTCCCCATCTTTCTCCTGCATCATCACCACCACCATCATGGAGTCTCTACACTCCCCATCTTTCTCCTGCATCATCATCACCACCATCATTGAGTCTCTACACTCCCCATCTTTCTCCTGCATCATCATCACCACCATCATGGAGTCTCTACACTCCCCATCTTTCTCCTGCATCATCATCACCACCATCATGGAGTCTCTACACTCCCCATCTTTCTCCTGCATCATCATCACCACCATCATGGAGTCTCTACACTCCCCATCTTTCTCCTGCATCATCATCACCACCATCATGGAGTCTCTACACTCCCCATCTTTCTCCTGCATCAGCATCACCACCATCATGGAGTCTCTACACTCCCCATCTTTCTCCTGCATCATCACCACCACCATCATGGAGTCTCTACACTCCCCATCTTTCTCCTGCATCATCATCACCACCATCATGGAGTCTCTACACTCCCCATCTTTCTCCTGCATCATCACCACCACCATCATGGAGTCTCTACACTCCCCATCTTTCTCCTGCATCATCACCACCATCATGAAGTCTCTACACTCCCCATCTTTCTCCTGCATCAGCATCACCACCACCATCATGGAGTCTCTACACTCCCCATCTTTCTCCTGCATCAGCATCACCACCACCATCATGGAGTCTCTACACTCCCCATCTTTCTCCTGCATCAGCATCACCACCACCATCATGGAGTCTCTACACTCCCCATCTTTCTCCTGCATCATCACCACCACCATCATGGAGTCTCTACACTCCCCATCTTTCTCCTGCATCATCATCACCACCATCATGGAGTCTCTACACTCCCCATCTTTCTCCTGCATCATCATCACCACCATCATGGAGTCTCTACACTCCCCATCTTTCTCCTGCATCATCATCACCACCATCATGGAGTCTCTACACTCCCTATCTTTCTCCTGCCTCATCATCACCACCATCATGGAGTCTCTACACTCCCCATCTTTCTCCTGCATCATCATCACCACCATCATGGAGTCTCTACACTCCCCATCTTTCTCCTGCATCAGCATCACCACCATCATGGAGTCTCTACACTCCCCATCTTTCTCCTGCATCATCACCACCATCATGGAGTCTCTACACTCCCCATCTTTCTCCTGCATCATCATCACCACCATCATGGAGTCTCTACACTCCCCATCTTTCTCCTGCATCAGCATCACCACCATCATGGAGTCTCTACACTCCCCATCTTTCTCCTGCATCATCACCACCATCATGGAGTCTCTACACTCCCCATCTTTCTCCTGCCTCATCATCACCACCATCATGGAGTCTCTACACTCCCCATCTTTCTCCTGCCTCATCACCACCACCATCATGGAGTCTCTACACTCCCCATCTTTCTCCTGCATCATCATCACCACCATCATGGAGTCTCTACACTCCCCATCTTTCTCCTGCATCATCATCACCACCATCATGGAGTCTCTACACTCCCCATCTTTCTCCTGCCTCATCACCACCACCATCATGGAGTCTCTACACTCCCCATCTTTCTCCTGCATCATCATCACCACCATCATGGAGTCTCTACACTCCCCATCTTTCTCCTGCCTCATCACCACCACCATCATGGAGTCTCTACACTCCCCATCTTTCTCCTGCATCAGCACCACCATCATGGAGTCTCTACACTCCCCATCTTTCTCCTGCATCATCATCACCACCATCATGGAGTCTCTACACTCCCCATCTTTCTCCTACATCAGCACCACCATCATGGAGTCTCTACACTCCCCATCTTTCTCCTGCATCATCACCACCACCATCATGGAGTCTCTACACTCCCCATCTTTCTCCTGCATCATCATCACCACCATCATGGAGTCTCTACACTCCCCATCTTTCTCCTGCATCATCACCACCATCATGGAGTCTCTACACTCCCCATCTTTCTCCTGCCTCATCATCACCACCATCATGGAGTCTCTACACTCCCCATCTTTCTCCTGCATCATCATCACCACCATCATGGAGTCTCTACACTCCCCATCTTTCTCCTGCATCATCATCACCACCATCATGGAGTCTCTACACTCCCCATCTTTCTCCTGCATCATCACCACCATCATGGAGTCTCTACACTCCCCATCTTTCTCCTGCCTCATCATCACCACCATCATGGAGTCTCTACACTCCCCATCTTTCTCCTGCATCATCATCACCACCATCATGGAGTCTCTACACTCCCCATCTTTCTCCTGCATCATCATCACCACCATCATGGAGTCTCTACACTCCCCATCTTTCTCCTGCCTCATCATCACCACCATCATGGAGTCTCTACACTCCCCATCTTTCTCCTGCATCATCATCACCACCATCATGGAGTCTCTACACTCCCCATCTTTCTCCTGCATCATCATCACCACCATCATGGAGTCTCTACACTCCCCATCTTTCTCCTGCATCATCATCACCACCATCATGGAGTCTCTACACTCCCCATCTTTCTCCTGCCTCATCATCACCACCATCATGGAGTCTCTACACTCCCCATCTTTCTCCTGCATCATCATCACCACCATCATGGAGTCTCTACACTCCCCATCTTTCTCCTGCATCATCACCACCATCATGGAGTCTCTACACTCCCCATCTTTCTCCTGCATCATCACCACCACCATCATGGAGTCTCTACACTCCCCATCTTTCTCCTGCATCATCATCACCACCATCATGGAGTCTCTACACTCCCCATCTTTCTCCTGCATCATCACCACCACCATCATGGAGTCTCTACACTCCCCATCTTTCTCCTGCATCAGCATCACCACCATCATGGAGTCTCTACACTCCCCATCTTTCTCCTGCATCATCACCACCATCATGGAGTCTCTACACTCCCCATCTTTCTCCTGCCTCATCATCACCACCATCATGGAGTCTCTACACTCCCCATCTTTCTCCTGCATCATCATCACCACCATCATGGAGTCTCTACACTCCCCATCTTTCTCCTGCATCATCATCACCACCATCATGGAGTCTCTACACTCCCCATCTTTCTCCTGCATCATCATCACCACCATCATGGAGTCTCTACACTCCCCATCTTTCTCCTGCATCATCATCACCACCATCATGGAGTCTCTACACTCCCCATCTTTCTCCTGCATCATCATCACCACCATCATGGAGTCTCTACACCACCCATCTTTCTCCTGCATCATCATCACCACCATCATGGAGTCTCTACACTCCCCATCTTTCTCCTGCATCATCATCACCACCATCATGGAGTCTCTACACTCCCCATCTTTCTCCTGCATCATCATCACCACCATCATGGAGTCTCTACACTCCCCATCTTTCTCCTGCATCATCATCACCACCATCATGGAGTCTCTACACTCCCCATCTTTCTCCTGCCTCATCATCACCACCATCATGGAGTCTCTACACTCCCCATCTTTCTCCTGCATCATCATCACCACCATCATGGAGTCTCTACACTCCCCATCTTTCTCCTCATCATCACCACCATCATGGAGTCTCTACACTCCCCATCTTTCTCCTGCATCATCATCACCACCATCATGGAGTCTCTACACTCCCCATCTTTCTCCTGCATCATCACCACCATCATGGAGTCTCTACACTCCCCATCTTTCTCCTGCATCATCATCATCACCACCATCATGGAGTCTCTACACTCCCCATCTTTCTCCTGCATCATCATCACCACCATCATGGAGTCTCTACACTCCCCATCTTTCTCCTGCTTCATCATCACCACCATCATGGAGTCTCTACACTCCCCATCTTTCTCCTGCCTCATCATCACCACCATCATGGAGTCTCTACACTCCCCATCTTTCTCCTGCATCATCATCACCACCATCATGGAGTCTCTACACTCCCCATCTTTCTCCTGCATCATCATCACCACCATCATGGAGTCTCTACACTCCCCATCTTTCTCCTGCATCATCATCACCACCATCATGGAGTCTCTACACTCCCCATCTTTCTCCTGCATCATCATCACCACCATCATGGAGTCTCTACACTCCCCATCTTTCTCCTGCATCATCATCACCACCATCATGGAGTCTCTACACTCCCCATCTTTCTCCTGCATCATCATCACCACCATCATGGAGTCTCTACACTCCCCATCTTTCTCCTGCATCATCATCACCACCATCATGGAGTCTCTACACTCCCCATCTTTCTCCTGCATCAGCATCATCACCACCATCATGGAGTCTCTACACTCCCCATCTTTCTCCTGCATCATCATCACCACCATCATTGAGTCTCTACACTCCCCATCTTTCTCCTGCATCATCATCACCACCACCATCATGGAGTCTCTACACTCCCCATCCTTCTCCTGCATCATCACCACCACCATCATGGAGTCTCTACACTCCCCATCTTTCTCCTGCATCATCATCACCACCATCATGGAGTCTCTACACTCCCCATCTTTCTCCTGCATCATCATCACCACCATCATGGAGTCTCTACACTCCCCATCTTTCTCCTGCATCATCACCACCATCATGGAGTCTCTACACTCCCCATCTTTCTCCTGCATCAGCATCACCACCATCATGGAGTCTCTACACTCCCCATCTTTCTCCTGCATCATCACCACCATCATGGAGTCTCTACACTCCCCATCTTTCTCCTGCCTCATCATCACCACCATCATGGAGTCTCTACACTCCCCATCTTTCTCCTGCCTCATCATCACCACCATCATGGAGTCTCTACACTCCCCATCTTTCTCCTGCATCATCATCACCACCATCATGGAGTCTCTACACTCCCCATCTTTCTCCTGCATCATCATCACCACCATCATGGAGTCTCTACACTCCCCATCTTTCTCCTGCATCATCACCACCACCATCATGGAGTCTCTACACTCCCCATCTTTCTCCTGCATCATCATCACCACCATCATGGAGTCTCTACACTCCCCATCTTTCTCCTGCATCATCACCACCACCATCATGGAGTCTCTACACTCCCCATCTTTCTCCTGCATCATCACCACCATCATGGAGTCTCTACACTCCCCATCTTTCTCCTGCATCATCATCACCACCATCATGGAGTCTCTACACTCCCCATCTTTCTCCTACATCAGCACCACCATCATGGAGTCTCTACACTCCCCATCTTTCTCCTGCATCAGCATCACCACCATCATGGAGTCTCTACACTCCCCATCTTTCTCCTGCATCATCACCACCATCATGGAGTCTCTACACTCCCCATCTTTCTCCTGCCTCATCATCACCACCATCATGGAGTCTCTACACTCCCCATCTTTCTCCTGCATCATCATCACCACCATCATGGAGTCTCTACACTCCCCATCTTTCTCCTGCATCATCATCACCACCATCATGGAGTCTCTACACTCCCCATCTTTCTCCTGCATCATCACCACCATCATGGAGTCTCTACACTCCCCATCTTTCTCCTGCATCATCATCACCACCATCATGGAGTCTCTACACTCCCCATCTTTCTCCTGCATCATCATCACCACCATCATGGAGTCTCTACACTCCCCATCTTTCTCCTGCATCATCATCACCACCATCATGGAGTCTCTACACTCCCCATCTTTCTCCTGCATCATCATCACCACCATCATGGAGTCTCTACACTCCCCATCTTTCTCCTGCCTCATCATCACCACCATCATGGAGTCTCTACACTCCCCATCTTTCTCCTGCATCATCATCACCACCATCATGGAGTCTCTACACTCCCCATCTTTCTCCTGCATCATCATCACCACCATCATGGAGTCTCTACACTCCCCATCTTTCTCCTGCATCATCATCACCACCATCATGGAGTCTCTACACTCCCCATCTTTCTCCTGCCTCATCATCACCACCATCATGGAGTCTCTACACTCCCCATCTTTCTCCTGCATCATCATCACCACCATCATGGAGTCTCTACACTCCCCATCTTTCTCCTGCATCATCACCACCATCATGGAGTCTCTACACTCCCCATCTTTCTCCTGCATCATCATCACCACCATCATGGAGTCTCTACACTCCCCATCTTTCTCCTGCATCAGCATCACCACCATCATGGAGTCTCTACACTCCCCATCTTTCTCCTGCATCATCACCACCATCATGGAGTCTCTACACTCCCCATCTTTCTCCTGCCTCATCATCACCACCATCATGGAGTCTCTACACTCCCCATCTTTCTCCTGCATCATCATCACCACCATCATGGAGTCTCTACACTCCCCATCTTTCTCCTGCATCATCATCACCACCATCATGGAGTCTCTACACTCCCCATCTTTCTCCTGCATCATCATCACCACCATCATGGAGTCTCTACACTCCCCATCTTTCTCCTGCCTCATCACCACCACCATCATGGAGTCTCTACACTCCCCATCTTTCTCCTGCATCATCATCACCACCATCATGGAGTCTCTACACTCCCCATCTTTCTCCTGCATCATCATCACCACCATCATGGAGTCTCTACACTCCCCATCTTTCTCCTGCATCATCATCACCACCATCATGGAGTCTCTACACTCCCCATCTTTCTCCTGCATCATCATCACCACCATCATGGAGTCTCTACACTCCCCATCTTTCTCCATCATCATCACCACCATCATGGAGTCTCTACACTCCCCATCTTTCTCCTGCATCATCATCACCACCATCATGGAGTCTCTACACTCCCCATCTTTCTCCTGCATCATCATCACCACCATCATGGAGTCTCTACACTCCCCATCTTTCTCCTGCATCATCATCACCACCATCATGGAGTCTCTACACTCCCCATCTTTCTCCTGCATCATCATCACCACCATCATGGAGTCTCTACACTCCCCATCTTTCTCCTGCATCATCATCACCACCATCATGGAGTCTCTACACTCCCCATCTTTCTCCTGCATCATCACCACCATCATGGAGTCTCTACACTCCCCATCTTTCTCCTGCCTCATCATCACCACCATCATGGAGTCTCTACACTCCCCATCTTTCTCCTGCATCATCATCACCACCATCATGGAGTCTCTACACTCCCCATCTTTCTCCTGCATCATCATCACCACCATCATGGAGTCTCTACACTCCCCATCTTTCTCCTGCATCATCATCACCACCATCATGGAGTCTCTACACTCCCCATCTTTCTCCTGCCTCATCATCACCACCATCATGGAGTCTCTACACTCCCCATCTTTCTCCTGCATCATCATCACCACCATCATGGAGTCTCTACACTCCCCATCTTTCTCCTGCATCATCATCACCACCATCATGGAGTCTCTACACTCCCCATCTTTCTCCTGCATCATCATCACCACCATCATGGAGTCTCTACACTCCCCATCTTTCTCCTGCCTCATCATCACCACCATCATGGAGTCTCTACACTCCCCATCTTTCTCCTGCATCATCATCACCACCATCATGGAGTCTCTACACTCCCCATCTTTCTCCTGCCTCATCATCACCACCATCATGGAGTCTCTACACTCCCCATCTTTCTCCTGCATCATCATCACCACCATCATGGAGTCTCTACACTCCCCATCTTTCTCCTGCATCATCACCACCACCATCATGGAGTCTCTACACTCCCCATCTTTCTCCTGCATCATCATCACCACCATCATGGAGTCTCTACACTCCCCATCTTTCTCCTGCATCATCATCACCACCATCATGGAGTCTCTACACTCCCCATCTTTCTCCTGCATCATCATCACCACCATCATGGAGTCTCTACACTCCCCATCTTTCTCCTGCATCATCACCACCATCAGTCTCTACACTCCCCATCTTTCTCCTGCATCATCACCACCACCATCATGGAGTCTCTACACTCCCCATCTTTCTCCTGCATCATCACCACCACCATCATGGAGTCTCTACACTCCCCATCTTTCTCCTGCATCAGCATCACCACCACCATCATGGAGTCTCTACACTCCCCATCTTTCTCCTGCATCATCACCACCACCATCATGGAGTCTCTACACTCCCCATCTTTCTCCTGCATCATCATCACCACCATCATGGAGTCTCTACACTCCCCATCTTTCTCCTGCATCATCATCACCACCATCATGGAGTATCTACACTCCCCATCTTTCTCCTGCATCATCATCACCACCATCATGGAGTCTCTACACTCCCCATCTTTCTCCTGCCTCATCATCACCACCATCATGGAGTCTCTACACTCCCCATCTTTCTCCTGCATCATCATCACCACCATCATGGAGTCTCTACACTCCCCATCTTTCTCCTGCATCATCATCACCACCATCATGGAGTCTCTACACTCCCCATCTTTCTCCTGCATCATCATCACCACCATCATGGAGTCTCTACACTCCCCATCTTTCTCCTGCATCATCACCACCATCATGGAGTCTCTACACTCCCCATCTTTCTCCTGCATCAGCATCACCACCATCATGGAGTCTCTACACTCCCCATCTTTCTCCTGCATCATCACCACCATCATGGAGTCTCTACACTCCCCATCTTTCTCCTGCATCATCATCACCACCATCATGGAGTCTCTACACTCCCCATCTTTCTCCTGCATCATCACCACCACCATCATGGAGTCTCTACACTCCCCATCTTTCTCCTGCATCATCATCACCACCATCATGGAGTCTCTACACTCCCCATCTTTCTCCTGCATCATCATCACCACCATCATGGAGTCTCTACACTCCCCATCTTTCTCCTGCATCATCATCACCACCATCATGGAGTCTCTACACTCCCCATCTTTCTCCTGCATCATCATCACCACCATCATGGAGTCTCTACACTCCCCATCTTTCTCCTGCCTCATCATCACCACCATCATGGAGTCTCTACACTCCCCATCTTTCTCCTGCATCATCATCACCACCATCATGGAGTCTCTACACTCCCCATCTTTCTCCTGCATCATCATCACCACCATCATGGAGTCTCTACACTCCCCATCTTTCTCCTCATCAGCACCACCATCATGGAGTCTCTACACTCCCCATCTTTCTCCTGCATCATCACCACCACCATCATGGAGTCTCTACACTCCCCATCTTTCTCCCCATCATCATCACCACCATCATGGAGTCTCTTCCCCATCTTTCTCCTGCATCATCACCACCATCATGGAGTCTCTACACTCCCCATCTTTCTCCTGCCTCATCATCACCACCATCATGGAGTCTCTACACTCCCCATCTTTCTCCTGCATCAGCATCACCACCATCATGGAGTCTCTACACTCCCCATCTTTCTCCTGCATCATCATCACCACCATCATGGAGTCTCTACACTCCCCATCTTTCTCCTGCATCATCACCACCATCATGGAGTCTCTACACTCCCCATCTTTCTCCTGCCTCATCATCACCACCATCATGGAGTCTCTACACTCCCCATCTTTCTCCTGCATCATCATCACCACCATCATGGAGTCTCTACACTCCCCATCTTTCTCCTGCCTCATCATCACCACCATCATGGAGTCTCTACACTCCCCATCTTTCTCCTGCATCATCACCACCACCATCATGGAGTCTCTACACTCCCCATCTTTCTCCTGCATCATCACCACCATCATGAAGTCTCTACACTCCCCATCTTTCTCCTGCATCATCACCACCACCATCATGGAGTCTCTACACTCCCCATCTTTCTCCTGCATCAGCATCACCACCACCATCATGGAGTCTCTACACTCCCCATCTTTCTCCTGCATCATCACCACCACCATCATGGAGTCTCTACACTCCCCATCTTTCTCCTGCATCATCATCACCACCATCATTGAGTCTCTACACTCCCCATCTTTCTCCTGCATCATCACCACCACCATCATGGAGTCTCTACACTCCCCATCTTTCTCCTGCATCATCATCACCACCATCATGGAGTCTCTACACTCCCCATCTTTCTCCTGCATCATCACCACCACCATCATGGAGTCTCTACACTCCCCATCTTTCTCCTGCATCATCATCACCACCACCATCATGGAGTCTCTACACTCCCCATCTTTCTCCTGCATCATCACCACCACCATCATGGAGTCTCTACACTCCCCATCTTTCTCCTGCATCATCATCACCACCATCATGGAGTCTCTACACTCCCCATCTTTCTCCTGCATCATCATCACCACCATCATGGAGTCTCTACACTCCCCATCTTTCTCCTGCATCATCATCACCACCATCATGGAGTATCTACACTCCCCATCTTTCTCCTGCATCATCATCACCACCATCATGGAGTCTCTACACTCCCTATCTTTCTCCTGCCTCATCATCACCACCATCATGGAGTCTCTACACTCCCCATCTTTCTCCTGCATCATCATCACCACCATCATGGAGTCTCTACACTCCCCATCTTTCTCCTGCATCAGCATCACCACCATCATGGAGTCTCTACACTCCCCATCTTTCTCCTGCATCATCATCACCACCATCATGGAGTCTCTACACTCCCCATCTTTCTCCTGCATCATCACCACCATCATGGAGTCTCTACACTCCCCATCTTTCTCCTGCATCAGCATCACCACCATCATGGAGTCTCTACACTCCCCATCTTTCTCCTGCATCATCACCACCATCATGGAGTCTCTACACTCCCCATCTTTCTCCTGCATCATCATCACCACCATCATGGAGTCTCTACACTCCCCATCTTTCTCCTGCCTCATCACCACCACCATCATGGAGTCTCTACACTCCCCATCTTTCTCCTGCATCATCATCACCACCATCATGGAGTCTCTACACTCCCCATCTTTCTCCTGCATCATCATCACCACCATCATGGAGTCTCTACACTCCCCATCTTTCTCCTGCCTCATCACCACCACCATCATGGAGTCTCTACACTCCCCATCTTTCTCCTGCATCATCATCACCACCATCATGGAGTCTCTACACTCCCCATCTTTCTCCTGCCTCATCACCACCACCATCATGGAGTCTCTACACTCCCCATCTTTCTCCTCATCAGCACCACCATCATGGAGTCTCTACACTCCCCATCTTTCTCCTGCATCATCATCACCACCATCATGGAGTCTCTACACTCCCCATCTTTCTCCTACATCAGCACCACCATCATGGAGTCTCTACACTCCCCATCTTTCTCCTGCATCATCATCACCACCATCATGGAGTCTCTACACTCCCCATCTTTCTCCTGCATCATCATCACCACCATCATGGAGTCTCTACACTCCCCATCTTTCTCCTGCATCATCACCACCATCATGGAGTCTCTACACTCCCCATCTTTCTCCTGCCTCATCATCACCACCATCATGGAGTCTCTACACTCCCCATCTTTCTCCTGCATCATCATCACCACCATCATGGAGTCTCTACACTCCCCATCTTTCTCCTGCATCATCATCACCACCATCATGGAGTCTCTACACTCCCCATCTTTCTCCTGCATCATCACCACCATCATGGAGTCTCTACACTCCCCATCTTTCTCCTGCCTCATCATCACCACCATCATGGAGTCTCTACACTCCCCATCTTTCTCCTGTATCATCATCACCACCATCATGGAGTCTCTACACTCCCCATCTTTCTCCTGCTTCATCACCACCACCATCATGGAGTCTCTACACTCCCCATCTTTCTCCTGCCTCATCATCACCACCATCATGGAGTCTCTACACTCCCCATCTTTCTCCTGCATCATCATCACCACCATCATGGAGTCTCTACACTCCCCATCTTTCTCCTGCATCATCATCACCACCATCATGGAGTCTCTACACTCCCCATCTTTCTCCTGCATCATCATCACCACCATCATGGAGTCTCTACACTCCCCATCTTTCTCCTGCATCATCATCACCACCATCATGGAGTCTCTACACTCCCCATCTTTCTCCTGCCTCATCATCACCACCATCATGGAGTCTCTACACTCCCCATCTTTCTCCTGCATCATCATCACCACCATCATGGAGTCTCTACACTCCCCATCTTTCTCCTGCCTCATCACCACCATCATGGAGTCTCTACACTCCCCATCTTTCTCCTGCATCATCATCACCACCATCATGGAGTCTCTACACTCCCCATCTTTCTCCTGCCTCATCATCACCACCATCATGGAGTCTCTACACTCCCCATCTTTCTCCTGCATCAGCACCACCACCATCATGGGGTCTCTACACTCCCCATCTTTCTCCTGCCTCATCATCACCACCATCATGGAGTCTCTACACTCCCCATCTTTCTCCTGCAACATCATCACCACCATCATGGAGTCTCTACACTCCCCATCTTTCTCCTGCATCACCACCACCATCATGGAGTCTCTACACTCCCCATCTTTCTCCTGCATCATCATCACCACCATCATGGAGTCTCTACACTCCCCATCTTTCTCCTGCATCATCATCACCACCATCATGGAGTCTCTACACTCCCCATCTTTCTCCTGTATCATCATCACCACCATCATGGAGTCTCTACACTCCCCATCTATCTCCTGCCTCATCATCACCACCATCATGGAGTCTCTACACTCCCCATCTTTCTCCTGTATCATCACCACCATCATGGAGTCTCTACACTCCCCATCTTTCTCCTGCCTCATCATCACCACCATCATGGAGTCTCTACACTCCCCATCTTTCTCCTGCATCATCATCACCACCATCATGGAGTCTCTACACTCCCCATCTTTCTCCTGTATCATCATCACCACCATCATGGAGTCTCTACACTCCCCATCTTTCTCCTGCCTCATCATCACCACCATCATGGAGTCTCTACACTCCCCATCTTTCTCCTGCATCATCACCACCATCATGGAGTCTCTACACTCCCCATCTTTCTCCTGCCTCATCATCACCACCATCATGGAGTCTCTACACTCCCCATCTTTCTCCTGCATCATCATCACCACCATCATGGAGTCTCTACACTCCCCATCTTTCTCCTGCCTCATCATCACCACCATCATGGAGTCTCTACACTCCCCATCTTTCTCCTGCATCATCACCACCACCATCATGGAGTCTCTACACTCCCCATCTTTCTCCTGCATCATCATCACCACCATCATGGAGTCTCTACACTCCCCATCTTTCTCCTGCATCATCATCACCACCATCATGGAGTCTCTACACTCCCCATCTTTCTCCTGCCTCATCATCACCACCATCATGGAGTCTCTACACTCCCCATCTTTCTCCTGCATCATCATCACCACCATCATGGGTCTCTACACTCCCCATCTTTCTCCTGCATCATCATCACCACCATCATGGAGTCTCTACACTCCCCATCTTTCTCCTGCATCATCATCACCACCATCATGGAGTCTCTACACTCCCCATCTTTCTCCTGCATCATCATCACCACCATCATGGAGTCTCTACACTCCCCATCTTTATCCTGCCTCATCATCACCACCATCATGGAGTCTCTACACTCCCCATCTTTCTCCTGTATCATCATCACCACCATCATGGAGTCTCTACACTCCCCATCTTTCTCCTCTTCATCATCACCACCATCATGGAGTCTCTACACTCCCCATCTTTCTCCTGCATCATCATCACCACCATCATGGAGTCTCTACACTCCCCATCTTTCTCCTGCATCATCATCACCACCATCATGGAGTCTCTACACTCCCCATCTTTCTCCTGCATCATCATCACCACCATCATGGAGTCTCTACACTCCCCATCTTTCTCCTGCCTCATCATCACCACCATCATGGAGTCTCTACACTCCCCATCTTTCTCCTGCATCATCACCACCATCATGGAGTCTCTACACTCCCCATCTTTCTCCTGCATCATCATCACCACCATCATGGAGTCTCTACACTCCCCATCTTTCTCCTGCATCATCATCACCACCATCATGGAGTCTCTACACTCCCCATCTTTCTCCTGCATCATCATCACCACCATCATGGAGTCTCTACACTCCCCATCTTTCTCCTGCATCATCATCACCACCATCATGGAGTCTCTACACTCCCCATCTTTCTCCTGCATCATCATCACCACCATCATGGAGTCTCTACACTCCCCATCTTTCTCCTGCCTCATCATCACCACCATCATGGAGTCTCTACACTCCCCATCTTTCTCCTGCATCATCATCACCACCATCATGGAGTCTCTACACTCCCCATCTTTCTCCTGCATCATCATCACCACCATCATGGAGTCTCTACACTCCCCATCTTTCTCCTGCATCATCACCACCATCATGGAGTCTCTACACTCCCCATCTTTCTCCTGCACCATCACCACCATCATGGAGTCTCTACACTCCCCATCTTTCTCCTGCATCATCATCACCACCATCATGGAGTCTCTACACTCCCCATCTTTCTCCTGCATCATCATCACCACCATCATGGAGTCTCTACACTCCCCATCTTTCTCCTGCATCATCATCACCACCATCATGGAGTCTCTACACTCCCCATCTTTCTCCTGCATCATCATCACCACCATCATGGGGTCTCTACACTCCCCATCTTTCTCCTGCATCATCATCACCACCATCATGGAGTCTCTACACTCCCCATCTTTCTCCTGCATCATCATCACCACCATCATGGAGTCTCTACACTCCCCATCTTTCTCCTGCATCATCATCACCACCATCATGGAGTCTCTACACTCCCCATCTTTCTCCTCCATCATCATCACCACCATCATGGAGTCTATACACTCCCCCTCTTCCTCCTGCATCATCATCATCACCACCATCATGGAGTCTCTACACTCCCCATCTTTCTCCTGCTTCATCATCACCACCATCATGGAGTCTCTACACTCCCCATCTTTCTCCTGCATCATCATCACCACCATCATGGAGTCTCTACACTCCCCATCTTTCTCCTGCATCATCATCACCACCATCATGGAGTCTCTACACTCCCCATCTTTCTCCTGCATCATCATCACCACCATCATGGAGTCTCTACACTCCCCATCTTTCTCCTGCATCATCATCACCACCATCATGGAGTCTCTACACTCCCCATCTTTCTCCTGCATCATCATCACCACCATCATGGAGTCTCTACACTCCCCATCTTTCTCCTGCATCATCATCACCACCATCATGGAGTCTCTACACTCCCCATCTTTCTCCTGCATCATCATCACCACCATCATGGAGTCTCTACACTCCCCATCTTTCTCCTGCATCAGCATCACCACCACCATCATGGAGTCTCTACACTCCCCATCTTTCTCCTGCATCATCATCACCACCATCATGGAGTCTCTACACTCCCCATCTTTCTCCTGCATCATCATCACCACCATCATGGAGTCTCTACACTCCCCATCTTTCTCCTGCATCATCATCACCACCATCATGGAGTCTCTACACTCCCCATCTTTCTCCTGCATCATCATCACCACCATCATGGAGTCTCTACACTCCCCATCTTTCTCCTGCCTCATCATCACCACCATCATGGAGTCTCTACACTCCCCATCTTTCTCCTGCATCATCATCACCACCATCATGGAGTCTCTACACTCCCCATCTTTCTCCTGCATCATCATCACCACCATCATGGAGTCTCTACACTCCCCATCTTTCTCCTGCATCATCATCACCACCATCATGGAGTCTCTACACTCCCCATCTTTCTCCTGCATCATCATCACCACCATCATGGAGTCTCTACACTCCCCATCTTTCTCCTGCATCATCATCACCACCATCATGGAGTCTCTACACTCCCCATCTTTCTCCTGCATCATCACCACCATCATGGAGTCTCTACACTCCCCATCTTTCTCCTGCCTCATCATCACCACCATCATGGAGTCTCTACACTCCCCATCTTTCTCCTGCCTCATCATCACCACCATCATGGAGTCTCTACACTCCCCATCTTTCTCCTGCATCATCATCACCACCATCATGGAGTCTCTACACTCCCCATCTTTCTCCTGCATCATCATCACCACCATCATGGAGTCTCTACACTCCCCATCTTTCTCCTGCCTCATCATCACCACCATCATGGAGTCTCTACACTCCCCATCTTTCTCCTGCATCATCATCACCACCATCATGGAGTCTCTACACTCCCCATCTTTCTCCTGCATCATCACCACCACCATCATGGAGTCTCTACACTCCCCATCTTTCTCCTGCATCATCACCACCATCATGGAGTCTCTACACTCCCCATCTTTCTCCTGCATCATCATCACCACCATCATGGAGTCTCTACACTCCCCATCTTTCTCCTGCATCATCACCACCATCATGGAGTCTCTACACTCCCCATCTTTCTCCTGCATCATCACCACCACCATCATGGAGTCTCTACACTCCCCATCTTTCTCCTGCATCATCATCACCACCATCATGGAGTCTCTACACTCCCCATCTTTCTCCTGCATCATCACCACCATCATGGAGTCTCTACACTCCCCATCTTTCTCCTGCCTCATCATCACCACCATCATGGAGTCTCTACACTCCCCATCTTTCTCCTGAATCATCACCACCATCATGGAGTCTCTACACTCCCCATCTTTCTCCTGCATCAGCATCACCACCATCATGGAGTCTCTACACTCCCCATCTTTCTCCTGCATCATCACCACCATCATGGAGTCTCTACACTCCCCATCTTTCTCCTGCCTCATCATCACCACCATCATGGAGTCTCTACACTCCCCATCTTTCTCCTGTATCATCATCACCACCATCATGGAGTCTCTACACTCCCCATCTTTCTCCTGCTTCATCACCACCACCATCATGGAGTCTCTACACTCCCCATCTTTCTCCTGCCTCATCATCACCACCATCATGGAGTCTCTACACTCCCCATCTTTCTCCTGCATCATCATCACCACCATCATGGAGTCTCTACACTCCCCATCTTTCTCCTGCATCATCATCACCACCATCATGGAGTCTCTACACTCCCCATCTTTCTCCTGCATCATCATCACCACCATCATGGAGTCTCTACACTCCCCATCTTTCTCCTGCATCATCATCACCACCATCATGGAGTCTCTACACTCCCCATCTTTCTCCTGCCTCATCATCACCACCATCATGGAGTCTCTACACTCCCCATCTTTCTCCTGCATCATCATCACCACCATCATGGAGTCTCTACACTCCCCATCTTTCTCCTGCATCATCATCACCACCATCATGGAGTCTCTACACTCCCCATCTTTCTCCTGCATCATCATCACCACCATCATGGAGTCTCTACACTCCCCATCTTTCTCCTGCCTCATCATCACCACCATCATGGAGTCTCTACACTCCCCATCTTTCTCCTGCATCATCACCACCACCATCATGGAGTCTCTACACTCCCCATCTTTCTCCTGCCTCATCATCACCACCATCATGGAGTCTCTACACTCCCCATCTTTCTCCTGCATCATCATCACCACCATCATGGAGTCTCTACACTCCCCATCTTTCTCCTGCATCATCATCACCACCATCATGGAGTCTCTACACTCCCCATCTTTCTCCTGCATCATCATCACCACCATCATGGAGTCTCTACACTCCCCATCTTTCTCCTGCATCATCATCACCACCATCATGGAGTCTCTACACTCCCCATCTTTCTCCTGTATCATCATCACCACCATCATGGAGTCTCTACACTCCCCATCTTTCTCCTGCCTCATCATCACCACCATCATGGAGTCTCTACACTCCCCATCTTTCTCCTGTATCATCACCACCATCATGGAGTCTCTACACTCCCCATCTTTCTCCTGCCTCATCATCACCACCATCATGGAGTCTCTACACTCCCCATCTTTCTCCTGCATCATCATCACCACCATCATGGAGTCTCTACACTCCCCATCTTTCTCCTGTATCATCATCACCACCATCATGGAGTCTCTACACTCCCCATCTTTCTCCTGCCTCATCATCACCACCATCATGGAGTCTCTACACTCCCCATCTTTCTCCTGTATCATCACCACCATCATGGAGTCTCTACACTCCCCATCTTTCTCCTGCCTCATCATCACCACCATCATGGAGTCTCTACACTCCCCATCTTTCTCCTGCATCATCATCACCACCATCATGGAGTCTCTACACTCCCCATCTTTCTCCTGCATCATCATCACCACCATCATGGAGTCTCTACACTCCCCATCTTTCTCCTGCATCATCATCACCACCATCATGGAGTCTCTACACTCCCCATCTTTCTCCTGCCTCATCATCACCACCATCATGGAGTCTCTACACTCCCCATCTTTCTCCTGCATCATCATCACCACCATCATGGAGTCTCTACACTCCCCATCTTTCTCCTGCCTCATCATCACCACCATCATGGAGTCTCTACACTCCCCATCTTTCTCCTGCATCATCATCACCACCATCATGGGTCTCTACACTCCCCATCTTTCTCCTGCATCATCATCACCACCATCATGGAGTCTCTACACTCCCCATCTTTCTCCTGCATCATCATCACCACCATCATGGAGTCTCTACACTCCCCATCTTTCTCCTGCATCATCATCACCACCATCATGGAGTCTCTACACTCCCCATCTTTCTCCTGCCTCATCATCACCACCATCATGGAGTCTCTACACTCCCCATCTTTCTCCTGCATCATCACCACCACCATCATGGAGTCTCTACACTCCCCATCTTTCTCCTGCTTCATCATCACCACCATCATGGAGTCTCTACACTCCCCATCTTTCTCCTGCATCATCACCACCACCATCATGGAGTCTCTACACTCCCCATCTTTCTCCTGCATCATCATCACCACCATCATGGAGTCTCTACACTCCCCATCTTTCTCCTGCATCATCATCACCACCATCATGGGTCTCTACACTCCCCGTCTTTATCCTGCCTCATCATCACCACCATCATGGAGTCTCTACACTCCCCATCTTTCTCCTGCATCATCATCATCACCATCATGGAGTCTCTACACTCCCCATCTTTCTCCTGCATCATCATCACCACCATCATGGAGTCTCTACACTCCCCATCTTTCTCCTGCCTCATCATCACCACCATCATGGAGTCTCTACACTCCCCATCTTTCTCCTGCATCATCATCACCACCATCATGGAGTCTCTACACTCCCCATCTTTCTCCTGCATCAGCATCACCACCATCATGGAGTCTCTACACTCCCCATCTTTCTCCTGTATCATCATCACCACCATCATGGAGTCTCTACACTCCCCATCTTTCTCCTGTATCATCATCACCACCATCATGGAGTCTCTACACTCCCCATCTTTCTCCTGCATCATCATCACCACCATCATGGAGTCTCTACACTCCCCATCTTTCTCCTGCATCATCATCACCACCATCATGGAGTCTCTACACTCCCCATCTTTCTCCTGCCTCATCATCACCACCATCATGGAGTCTCTACACTCCCCATCTTTCTCCTGCCTCATCATCACCACCATCATGGAGTCTCTACACTCCCCATCTTTCTCCTGCATCATCATCACCACCATCATGGAGTCTCTACACTCCCCATCTTTCTCCTGCATCATCATCACCACCATCATGGAGTCTCTACACTCCCCATCTTTCTCCTGCCTCATCATCACCACCATCATGGAGTCTCTACACTCCCCATCTTTCTCCTGCATCATCATCACCACCATCATGGAGTCTCTACACTCCCCATCTTTCTCCTGCATCATCATCACCACCATCATGGAGTCTCTACACTCCCCATCTTTCTCCTGCATCATCATCACCACCATCATGGAGTCTCTACACTCCCCATCTTTCTCCTGCCTCATCATCACCACCATCATGGAGTCTCTACACTCCCCATCTTTCTCCTGCATCATCATCACCACCATCATGGAGTCTCTACACTCCCCATCTTTATCCTGCCTCATCATCACCACCATCATGGAGTCTCTACACTCCCCATCTTTCTCCTGTATCATCATCACCACCACCATCATGGAGTCTCTACACTCCCCATCTTTCTCCTGCTTCATCATCACCACCATCATGGAGTCTCTACACTCCCCATCTTTCTCCTGCATCATCATCACCACCATCATGGAGTCTCTACACTCCCCATCTTTCTCCTGCATCATCATCACCACCATCATGGAGTCTCTACACTCCCCATCTTTCTCCTGTATCATCATCACCACCATCATGGGTCTCTACACTCCCCATCTGTCTTTATCCTGCCTCATCATCACCACCATCATGGAGTCTCTACACTCCCCATCTTTCTCCTGCATCATCATCATCACCATCATGGAGTCTCTACACTCCCCATCTTTCTCCTGCATCATCATCACCACCATCATGGAGTCTCTACACTCCCCATCTTTCTCCTGCCTCATCATCATCACCATCATGGAGTCTCTACACTCCCCATCTTTCTCCTGCATCATCATCACCACCATCATGGAGTCTCTACACTCCCCATCTTTCTCCTGCATCATCATCACCACCATCATGGAGTCTCTACACTCCCCATCTTTCTCCTGTATCATCACCACCACCATCATGGAGTCTCTACACTCCCCATCTTTCTCCTGTATCATCATCACCACCATCATGGAGTCTCTACACTCCCCATCTTTCTCCTGCATCAGCATCACCACCATCATGGAGTCTCTACACTCCCCATCTTTCTCCTGCATCATCATCACCACCATCATGGAGTCTCTACACTCCCCATCTTTCTCCTGCCTCATCATCACCACCATCATGGAGTCTCTACACTCCCCATCTTTCTCCTGCCTCATCACCACCACCATCATGGAGTCTCTACACTCCCCATCTTTCTCCTGCATCATCATCACCACCATCATGGAGTCTCTACACTCCCCATCTTTCTCCTGCATCAGCATCACCACCATCATGGAGTCTCTACACTCCCCATCTTTCTCCTGCCTCATCATCACCACCATCATGGAGTCTCTACACTCCCCATCTTTCTCCTGCATCATCATCACCACCATCATGGAGTCTCTACACTCCCCATCTTTCTCCTGCATCATCATCACCACCATCATGGAGTCTCTACACTCCCCATCTTTCTCCTGCATCATCATCACCACCATCATGGAGTCTCTACACTCCCCATCTTTCTCCTGCATCATCACCACCACCATCATGGAGTCTCTACACTCCCCATCTTTCTCCTGCCATCATCACCACCACCATCATGGAGTCTCTACACTCCCCATCTTTCTCCTGCATCATCATCACCACCATCATGGAGTCTCTACACTCCCCATCTTTCTCCTGCATCATCATCACCACCATCATGGAGTCTCTACACTCCCCATCTTTCTCCTGCATCATCACATCACCACCATCATGGAGTCTCTCATCACCACCATCACTCCCCATCTTTCTCCTGCATCATCATCACCACCATCATGGAGTCTCTACACTCCCCATCTTTCTCCTGCATCATCATCACCACCATCATGGAGTCTCTACACTCCCCATCTTTCTCCTGCATCATCATCACCACCATCATGGAGTCTCTACACTCCCCATCTTTCTCCTGCATCATCATCACCACCATCATGGAGTCTCTACACTCCCCATCTTTCTCCTGCATCATCATCACCACCATCATGGAGTCTCTACACTCCCCATCTTTCTCCTGCATCATCATCACCACCATCATGGAGTCTCTACACTCCCCATCTTTCTCCTGCCTCATCATCACCACCATCATGGAGTCTCTACACTCCCCATCTTTCTCCTGCATCATCATCACCACCATCATGGAGTCTCTACATCTCCCCATCTTTCTCCTCCCCATCATCATCACCACCATCATGGAGTCTCTACACTCCCCATCTTTCTCCTGCATCATCATCACCACCATCATGGAGTCTCTACACTCCCCATCTTTCTCCTGCATCATCATCACCACCATCATGGAGTCTCTACACTCCCCATCTTTCTCCTGCATCATCATCACCACCATCATGGAGTCTCTACACTCCCCATCTTTCTCCTGCATCATCATCACCACCATCATGGAGTCTCTACACTCCCCATCTTTCTCCTGCATCATCATCACCACCATCATGGAGTCTCTACACTCCCCATCTTTCTCCTGCATCATCATCACCACCATCATGGAGTCTCTACACTCCCCATCTTTCTCCTGCATCATCATCACCACCATCATGGAGTCTCTACACTCCCCATCTTTCTCCTGCATCATCATCACCACCATCATGGAGTCTCTACACTCCCCATCTTTCTCCTGCATCATCATCACCACCATCATGGAGTCTCTACACTCCCCATCTTTCTCCTGCATCATCATCACCACCATCATGGAGTCTCTACACTCCCCATCTTTCTCCTGCATCCCCATCTTTCTCCTGTATCATCACCACCATCATGGAGTCTCTACACTCCCCATCTTTCTCCTGCATCATCATCACCACCATCATGGAGTCTCTACACTCCCCATCTTTCTCCTGCATCATCATCACCACCATCATGGAGTCTCTACACTCCCCATCTTTCTCCTGCATCATCATCACCACCATCATGGAGTCTCTACACTCCCCATCTTTCTCCTCCTCATCATCACCACCATCATGGAGTCTCTACACTCCCCATCTTTCTCCTGCCTCATCATCACCACCATCATGGAGTCTCTACACTCCCCATCTTTCTCCTGCATCATCATCACCACCATCATGGAGTCTCTACACTCCCCATCTTTCTCCTGCCTCATCATCACCACCATCATGGAGTCTCTACACTCCCCATCTTTCTCCTGCATCATCATCACCACCATCATGGAGTCTCTACACTCCCCATCTTTCTCCTGCATCACCACCACCATCATGGAGTCTCTACACTCCCCATCTTTCTCCTGCATCATCATCACCACCATCATGGAGTCTCTACACTCCCCATCTTTCTCCTGCATCATCATCACCACCATCATGGAGTCTCTACACTCCCCATCTTTCTCCTGTATCATCATCACCACCATCATGGAGTCTCTACACTCCCCATCTTCTCCTGCCTCATCATCACCACCATCATGGAGTCTCTACACTCCCCATCTTTCTCCTGCATCATCATCACCACCATCATGGAGTCTCTACACTCCCCATCTTTCTCCTGCCTCATCACCACCATCATGGAGTCTCTACACTCCCCATCTTTCTCCTGCATCATCATCACCACCATCATGGAGTCTCTACACTCCCCATCTTTCTCCTGTATCATCATCACCACCATCATGGAGTCTCTACACTCCCCATCTTTCTCCTGCATCATCATCACCACCATCATGGAGTCTCTACACTCCCCATCTTTCTCCTGCATCATCATCACCACCATCATGGAGTCTCTACACTCCCCATCTTTCTCCTGCCTCATCATCACCACCATCATGGAGTCTCTACACTCCCCATCTTTCTCCTGTATCATCATCACCACCATCATGGAGTCTCTACACTCCCCATCTTTCTCCTGCCTCATCATCACCACCATCATGGAGTCTCTACACTCCCCATCTTTCTCCTGCATCATCATCACCACCATCATGGAGTCTCTACACTCCCCATCTTTCTCCTGCATCATCATCACCACCATCATGGAGTCTCTACACTCCCCATCTTTCTCCTGCATCATCATCACCACCATCATGGAGTCTCTACACTCCCCATCTTTCTCCTGCCTCATCATCACCACCATCATGGAGTCTCTACACTCCCCATCTTTCTCCTGCATCATCATCACCACCATCATGGGGTCTCTACACTCCCCATCTTTCTCCTGCATCATCATCACCACCATCATGGAGTCTCTACACTCCCCATCTTTCTCCTGCATCATCATCACCACCATCATGGAGTCTCTACACTCCCCATCTTTCTCCTGCATCATCATCACCACCATCATGGAGTCTCTACACTCCCCATCTTTATCCTGCCTCATCATCACCACCATCATGGAGTCTCTACACTCCCCATCTTTCTCCTGTATCATCATCACCACCACCATCATGGAGTCTCTACACTCCCCATCTTTCTCCTGCTTCATCATCACCACCATCATGGAGTCTCTACACTCCCCATCTTTCTCCTGCATCATCATCACCACCATCATGGAGTCTCTACACTCCCCATCTTTCTCCTGCATCATCATCACCACCATCATGGAGTCTCTACACTCCCCATCTTTCTCCTGTATCATCATCACCACCATCATGGAGTCTCTACACTCCCCGTCTTTATCCTGCCTCATCATCACCACCATCATGGAGTCTCTACACTCCCCATCTTTCTCCTGCATCATCATCATCACCATCATGGAGTCTCTACACTCCCCATCTTTCTCCTGCATCATCATCACCACCATCATGGAGTCTCTACACTCCCCATCTTTCTCCTGCCTCATCATCATCACCATCATGGAGTCTCTACACTCCCCATCTTTCTCCTGCATCATCATCACCACCATCATGGAGTCTCTACACTCCCCATCTTTCTCCTGCATCAGCATCACCACCATCATGGAGTCTCTACACTCCCCATCTTTCTCCTGTATCAGCACCACCACCATCATGGAGTCTCTACACTCCCCATCTTTCTCCTGCATCATCATCACCACCATCATGGAGTCTCTACACTCCCCATCTTTCTCCTGCATCAGCATCACCACCATCATGGAGTCTCTACACTCCCCATCTTTCTCCTGCATCATCATCACCACCATCATGGAGTCTCTACACTCCCCATCTTTCTCCTGCCTCATCATCACCACCATCATGGAGTCTCTACACTCCCCATCTTACTCCTGCCTCATCACCACCACCATCATGGAGTCTCTACACTCCCCATCTTTCTCCTGCATCATCATCACCACCATCATGGAGTCTCTACACTCCCCATCTTTCTCCTGCATCATCATCACCACCATCATGGAGTCTCTACACTCCCCATCTTTCTCCTGCCTCATCATCACCACCATCATGGAGTCTCTACACTCCCCATCTTTCTCCTGCATCATCACCACCATCATGGAGTCTCTACACTCCCCATCTTTCTCCTGCAACATCATCACCACCATCATGGAGTCTCTACACTCCCCATCTTTCTCCTGCATCATCATCACCACCATCATGGAGTCTCTACACTCCCCATCTTTCTCCTGCATCATCATCACCACCATCATGGAGTCTCTACACTCCCCATCTTACTCCTGCCTCATCACCACCACCATCATGGAGTCTCTACACTCCCCATCTTTCTCCTGCATCATCATCACCACCATCATGGAGTCTCTACACTCCCCATCTTTCTCCTGCATCATCATCACCACCATCATGGAGTCTCTACACTCCCCATCTTTCTCCTGCATCATCACCACCATCATGGAGTCTCTACACTCCCCATCTTTCTCCTGCATCATCATCACCACCATCATGGAGTCTCTACACTCCCCATCTTTCTCCTGCATCATCATCACCACCATCATGGAGTCTCTACACTCCCCATCTTTCTCCTGCCTCATCATCACCACCATCATGGAGTCTCTACACTCCCCATCTTTCTCCTGCATCATCATCACCACCATCATGGAGTCTCTACACTCCCCATCTTTCTCCTGCATCATCATCACCACCATCATGGAGTCTCTACACTCCCCATCTTTCTCCTGCATCATCATCACCACCATCATGGAGTCTCTACACTCCCCATCTTTCTCCTGCATCATCATCACCACCATCATGGAGTCTCTACACTCCCCATCTTTCTCCTGCATCATCACCACCACCATCATGGAGTCTCTACACTCCCCATCTTTCTCCTGCCTCATCATCACCACCATCATGGAGTCTCTACACTCCCCATCTTTCTCCTGCCTCATCATCACCACCATCATGGAGTCTCTACACTCCCCATCTTTCTCCTGCCTCATCATCACCACCATCATGGAGTCTCTACACTCCCCATCTTTCTCCTGTATCATCACCACCATCATGGAGTCTCTACACTCCCCATCTTTCTCCTGCATCATCACCACCACCATCATGGAGTCTCTACACTCCCCATCTTTCTCCTGCATCATCATCACCACCATCATGGAGTCTCTACACTCCCCATCTTTCTCCTGCCTCATCATCACCACCATCATGGAGTCTCTACACTCCCCATCTTTCTCCTGCCTCATCATCACCACCATCATGGAGTCTCTACACTCCCCATCTTTCTCCTGCATCATCACCACCACCATCATGGAGTCTCTACACTCCCCATCTTTCTCCTGCTTCATCATCACCACCATCATGGAGTCTCTACACTCCCCATCTTTCTCCTGCATCATCACCACCACCATCATGGAGTCTCTACACTCCCCATCTTTCTCCTGCATCATCATCACCACCATCATGGAGTCTCTACACTCCCCATCTTTCTCCTGCATCATCACCACCATCATGGAGTCTCTACACTCCCCATCTTTCTCCTGCATCATCATCACCACCATCATGGAGTCTCTACACTCCCCATCTTTCTCCTGCATCATCATCACCACCATCATGGAGTCTCTACACTCCCCATCTTTCTCCTGCATCATCACCACCATCATGGAGTCTCTACACTCCCCATCTTTCTCCTGCATCATCATCACCACCATCATGGAGTCTCTACACTCCCCATCTTTCTCCTGCCTCATCATCACCACCATCATGGAGTCTCTACACTCCCCATCTTTCTCCTGCATCATCATCACCACCATCATGGAGTCTCTACACTCCCCATCTTTCTCCTGCCTCATCATCACCACCATCATGGAGTCTCTACACTCCCCATCTTTCTCCTGCATCATCACCACCACCATCATGGAGTCTCTACACTCCCCATCTTTATCCTGCATCAGCAGAGTCCATTACTGACCCAGATTATACTTTGGACACACACACACACACACACACACACAGACACACACACACACACACACACACACACGTAATGTTGTCAGTAGGTTTATACTAGGTGATCTCTCTCTCTCTCTCTAGGCTTTATCTTCCTCTCTCTCTGTCTCTTACACACCTCTCTCACCCATTCCTCTCTCTCTCTTATCTCTCTCTCTCTCCCTCCACTCTATCTCCTCTCTCTCTCACCCCTATCTCTCTCTTAATATTCTCTAGGTTTATCTAGGTGATCTCCCTCACTCTCCGATCTCTCACACAGAACATTTGGGTGATAAAGACTGTTAACTGATTGGCATAGCATGGCTGTACGTTTCTATGAGTCTTTTGTCCGATCGCTAACGCTAACGAGAGCCTAGACACACAATAAACCCCCCACACACATTGCCCAACCGTTGCGTGAGCTCGCGTGCGACGAGGAGGGATGATAGAAGCCAAATCTTTTTTCAGTAGCAGATTCCTCTCTGTTGTGGAGCTGTGCCACGAAAGAGGTGTGTGTCTGTGTGTGCCCACACGCCAGTGACATCTAGCTGGCTGTGCCACGGGGTTATAAATCATCAAGGGCCTCAGGTGTAGAGCACGCAACTCTGCCCATTATTCAGGGATTCTCTGTTTGCTGTAACGTTGTGAGTAGGTTTATACGATGGAAACAGACTCTACACATCGTAATGTTGTCAGTAGGTTTATACTAGGTGATGGAGACAGACTCTACACATCGTAATGTTGTCAGTAGGTTTATACTAGGTGATGGAAACAGACTCTACACATCGTAATGTTGTCAGTAGGTTTATACTAGGTGATGGAGACAGACTCTACACATCGTAATGTTGTCAGTAGGTTTATACTAGGTGATGGAAACAGACTCTACACATCGTAATGTTGTCAGTAGGTTTATACTAGGTGATGGAAACAGACTCTACACATCGTAATGTTGTCAGTAGGTTTATACATGGAAACAGACTAATGTTGTCAGTAGGTTTATACTAGGTGATGGAAACAGACTCTACACATCGTAATGTTGTCAGTAGGTTTATACTAGGTGATGGAGACAGACTCTACACATCGTAATGTTGTCAGTAGGTTTATACTAGGTGATGGAGACAGACTCTACACATCGTAATGTTGTCAGTAGGTTTATACTAGGTGATGGAAACAGACTCTACACATCGTAATGTTGTCAATAGGTTTATACTAGGTGATGGAGACAGACTCTACACATCGTAATGTTGTCAGTAGGTTTATACTAGGTGATGGAGACAGACTCTACACATCGTAATGTTGTCAGTAGGTTTATACTA